>NC_134382.1:11242187-11395000 GCF_035582795.1 Mycteria americana
CGCTCTGCAGCGAGCTGCTCCCGGCTGCTCCTTGTCCCACGCCGCCAGGCTGCAGCTTGTCCTCCCCGCGGCAGCTGGGACACGGGAGGTGCGATCAGGTCGCCCGCTCCGCTGCAGCTGCGGGCGGTGATGTGCCCCTTAACGTTGAAGGGGCTGAGAAGCTGCAGTCGCGTAGCGTTGGGTGGGAAGCGTGGTGCTGGCTCTCCTGCCGCCACCGCCCCTCGGTCTGGGCCCCGGCGCGGCACCCTGAGCTGATAACGTCTGCAGTTCGTTCCTCTGCTCGGTTCACACGAGACTTAACAGCGCAGCTCCTGCACGGGGCTGTCGGGGCGAAGCTGGAGGAGGAGCGATGGGAAGGGCTTGGGTGGCAGTCGTCTGGAGACCCTATAGCCCACGTGCATCCTGTCCGATGCAGTTAACTGGCCTTTACAGCTGATGGCTCTTTAATGCATTTGAACTAATAATCTTAACAAATGGGGGAATGCAAAATAAAAATAAATGTTCATTTATATAAAATGCTTTCAGCCCAAGCAACAAAGTATAAATTAAACCGCTGAATTATGTTTTATCCTAAACTTGGTCATATAATTCATGTGATTTTAATGTTAAATTATCTAATTGCTTTACGAGGTGCTTCCATTAGCTGATCAAATTAAACCTTTTTTCCTCACCCGTGTCTTACAAGCTGTGAACGTAGGGCTCAGTCCTGCAGGCTCTCACTTAGGTGGGAAAGCCACGTTGCCGTGAAATCGGCAGGCACGGTCAGAAACGGGTCTGGATCCGCACAACTTTCAGTATTTCGACCTTTCTCAGCAATGCTCGCGCAGTTCGCTTGCTGAAGTTGTTTCCAAAGCTGGGCTTAGAAGGGCTGGGGGCCAGGTGGCACGTCCCGGCTGAGGGGCCGCTGGGCTCGGTGCGCGGTACCCGCGCCCACAGGGGTGCTCGTGGGTGGCCTTGGGGTCCACCCAGTGCCACTTACCCTGACCGGTGCCTCGGGGGGACTCGCCCGCGGCGATGAGTCGGGCGTTTGCGGCAAGCATGCGTGTCCTTTTATTTCTTCCGCTCGCTTTATAATTAAACAGCAAAGCTCAGGACAGCGAGCTGGGTTCCAAAGCCTGGCTCTGTCTCGTCTGACCTTGCTGGTGCCACGCTGCCTTTTGTTTGTAGTCTCGGGCAAGAAGCAATGGAAAAAGGGTTTGATAGGAGACAAAAGCAAACAATAGCCTCGCTCCAAAGATACGATGAATGGGATGTAATTGAATTTTTTGGCGAAGACATTGATTTGACCCTGTAAGACACACAGAGTGAATCATTAGGGGAATTAATGTACATTAAAATGCGGGGGGGTGGGGGGTGGGGTGTTTATCAGAGGGCTTTTATTGTGCCTATAGTTTTGTTTTTAATTATTTTAATGACTTTGTGTCTTCTAGTGATAAATCTATTTCTTCCCCCTCTTTTCCAAAAGGAAAACCGGTGTTGGTGTGACAAAGGGGTACATGGCCCGAGCAGCTGATGAGCCCCAGCTCTTCCTCAGCAGCCCTGCTTGTGCCCTGAAGCACAGACAGGCACGTGCTTTAAAAAAAGCATCTCTTGCCAACTGTATATAAAACATCAGTGTTAGTCTGACCACTTTCTTCTGGGTCTTTCAGATTTATTTTTCCAATCTGCATATAGCAAAAACTCTGTAGGAATTAATTTATTGCAAGAAGCTGCGTGGGATATGGTGTTTAGGAGGAAAATTTCCAGACCTGGGCTGCTCGGGGCGGGTTTGACCCTGGGGTTTCGGAGTGCCGACCGCTCCCAGCTGCAGCTCCTTCTGTGCTGCCTGTGGCTTCAAGACTTCTCAGAAACCTCATCCTTGTAGTTTGTGTCTCACAGGTGGCACTTTCCTCACTGTGCCGATGGATTTGAAAAAAATAGCTTTTTTTTTTTTATGACTTGAGCTGCTTGGGGTTGTCCTTAGCTTGGTTTAGGCTTTGCTTGGAGGAGCTGCTTGGCTGTGGATTTGTGTGTGCATGCTGCCTGTGTCGTCTCTTCCACGAAAAGCATCTCCTTTTGCTCCTGCCTCCGACCTCGGAGCATCCGCTGCTGCATGTGCGGTACCCGTCTGTTTGCTGCCAACCCTGGATTCTGCGGTTTGCTGGGATTTTCCTGGGCGATGGACCAAAGTCGTATAGTTGCAGAAAGCAGAGCATTTAAAGAACGGGATTTAAAGGGGGTTTGCTGCTGACAGCAGAGAAGCCTTCCCCAGCTCATCCTCCTCACCCTGGCCCTGTGCATCCCATCCTGGGACAGGCTTTCTCCATCCAGGCTGCGGGTGCTGACCCAGGCATCTCGCTGCTGAGCTCCCCTGCTCCCATGCCTGGCGCACGCAGCTCTCCTATCAGCTGCTCTTACAAAACCAGCGTTTTGCTGTGCAGCACCAGTTTAGGGTTCGCCTCGGTGCCCAGGATGTGCCTTTCACGGGAAACTCACCTTTTTGCCCGCTGTGCGTGTGCGTGAGCGTTCGCCGCAAGCATCGCTGAGCATCACTGAGTCATCTGTTTCTCGCAGTTCTGCTCCAGTTCGAGGTGGCAGACGGGAGATTATTCTCCAAGTCTTGGTGCTTATGTAGTGACAGAAGTTGGCACATAGGTGTCGAACCGTAAACAGGCGTTTCTGCTCGCTGCTGCCCTGCGTGGCGTGGGGTTGTGTGGCCGGGATGGCGTTCAGCCGCTGCGGCAGAAGCTCTGCTGACACCAAACCTCGTTCGGACTCTGCGTGCCCGGTTTCGGCTCCCCCTGCACCAGCGGCCGTGCAAACCGGATCAGGGAGCCGACGGCGCGGTAGCTCGTGACGCTGAGCGCGCCGGCCCCTCCTCGCTGGTGGTGCCGAGACGTCCCGGTGAAGGATGCGGTGCTCTGGGTGATGGGGCTGCAGGCAGGCACGGGCAGGGTGAGCAGACGATGCAGGAGGTTTTTGGGGGGCTTTTTGGGGTTTTTGCCCCATTTGCGTGCCAGTCCTTGTAATTCTGAGCCCTTGGGGCACGGAAGGTAGCGTGGAGGATTCACTGTCTCTCTGCTGTACGTGTTAATTCAGAGCGCTGCCGTGAGCTAGATTTTCCTTGTTATCCAAGGTATTTCCTCTGGAGGAGGGAAATCAGGCTGTAATATATCATTAAGCAGAAAGCCTGGGGGAGCTCCTATCCTAGTTGATGCAGATCCTTCTTTTATCCTGTTAGAAGAATTGAATTATACGTTTTGAGTTGTCTGAAAATCCAGCCTGGAGCCTGGTTGGAGCTGTGGCGTTCCGTACTGCCGCAGCAGGGGTGGGAGCTCCCCGGACGTCTCAGTAACGCGTGCGTGTGTTTCGGCGGGTCGCCCGCGTGCCCGCGGCATCAGTCGGCAGCTTATTCTTTGGTCTGCCCAGATGGGCTGAGCAGGCCCAGGCCAGCAGCGTGGAAACAAATGTTCTGCCTCCAAACACGAGCGTCTCGTTGCCGCAGCTCCGCCCGCCAGTGGCAGTTCTGGGATGAAGATTTTGAGCGTGCAGGGTATAGGCCGGCTGGAAGGAATAAAGTAAACAAGCCTTGGGTAAGACTGATGTTCGTTTACCTGAAATACTTTGGTTTTCTGTGCTATAGCAATATGTTTATTCAGCAACAAAAGTTAAAAATCGCTTTATTCTCCTTAGGGCAAGTTGATTTTTAGTAGGAGCAGGCAAAATCCCATGCTCATCTGAAACCCCCCTAAACCTGTCTATTTTTGCAGGATTTTGAGGGTGAATCAGCCGGATCCGCCTCTGCATCGGAGGGATTTGTTTCTGTAAACGCCTGCTCATACAGACCATCCGCCACGAGCGTCCGGGGGACTTGGGTGTTAGAGAGGGTGTAGAGAGAGCTCCCTCTTCGGCATCCGCTGGTGCTTGTTCCTTGGTATCTCCAAAGCTCGTCTCGCTGTAAGATGCGAGATGACGCAGATTTGTAATGTAGGGAGTCGAGGACATAACGTGGGATGAGTTGGGAATAAAATTCTGCAGACCGCAGCACATTTGGTGGAAATACTGTACTGGCTTTAAAAAAAAAAAAAAAAACAGAGATCTTGTTTCATATTTTCTGAGGAATTTAGTTGCAGAGTATTTTATGGGTTTTTTTTCCATATATATATATACACACACGCACACATAAAATCAGTGGTTGGCTCCTACAGCTCGCACCCTGTGTCAGGGCCGTGAGTTAATGCTGCATCGGGGGCTCTTGGGGGGAGCGCTGGGTGATGCCTTTTCGGAGCCCAATGGACTCCTGGGGCCAGACCGTTTTGGCCATGCAGTGTCCGAATTTTAGCACTTGCATCTGATTCAACTGCGACTCCTGTAAAAGCGCAAGGTTTGGCATGTTCTCCGGGAAGGTCGCGAGTGCAGATGCTGTGCCAGTGACCCGTGTCTCGGTGGAGGGCTGCACCGGGTTATTTTGGTACTGAGTTTTACGGGGCAATTAGCCAGAAATTAAAAAGAGGTGTTTTTGGAGCTTCGTGTCACTGCTCCTCCTCCTCCTGGCTCACGTAGAAGCGGTACTGCTCCCATCATCTGCTGCTACGGTAATCGTTTAAAAATGCAGAGTCGGGCTTGGGAAATGAGGGGTGCGGCGGTGGATTCTGGGAGAATTTATTTGCAGTGTAAACATGTTGGTTAGGAGTCATTAATATGACATTCACACAACTCTAATAAAGTACATAACACAGAGATCTGGCACCACTGCAATACCCGGAGGACATTAAGTGTGAGTCTTAAAACCAAGAGTATTGGAAACAAGATATTTTTACGTCTCGTTTGGGAGTAATATAATTGCATTTTGTGGCTCTAGCAGATGCTTGGGCCAGCTGGTTGGAGAGCACTGTGGATTTTTTTAGCTTTGGTACTATACAACTACAACCCTTATATAGAACTATCTTTAAAAAAAAAAAAAAAGTCTCCTGGTCGAAAGACCCATTTCTTGTGCGTGCATTACCTTGGCGATGGCGCAGCCTGTAGACGCTTCTGCTGCAGTCGCTCTGGCGATTAAACCGCACGCGGTTTGGGGGCCGATTTGAGCAGCTGAACGTTCAAGGCAGCTTCACCGACCTTTCTGCGTAGCCGTTGCTATTGCACAGCTCTGAGAGGGAGACTCTGGACCCGGCTGGGAGGCAATTTTTGGAAGAGAACCATCAAAAAAACTACATGGTTCTGAGTATATCCTGGGGAGGGGAGCTTGTTTCCAGCAGCCTGTGGACTGCAGCCCCAGGGCCCTTGGCCGTCTCCGGGTGTCGGGACGCTGCTGATGTGGTGACAGCAGCCATCGTGGTTAGGGATGGTCGCTGGTCCCACGTCCGCTGGGAGCGGATCACCCCGGTCTCTCCCAGGGCTGCCAACGATGCTCAGCCTGTCTGCGGTGTGGCCGCTTCACAACCGCTCTGGGGTTGTACCAAGGAAATTGATGGGCAGCCATCCCACGTTTGTCAGGCGTATGTACAAGCGCTGTCGTGAATTATCTCACCGGCGCCGATAATTTCCTGCAAACAAATCGGTTCTGATCTGGAAGTAATCACCCGTATCATTCCTGCGAGTGGGAGCGATGACTTATGTTGATGTCACCCACTGGCTTTTTATGGCAACGATTAATAATTCAGTAATTCTCTCTGCAGTGATGCTGTTCTATTTATAAATATTTAATTTAGCTTCCTGTGTCCGCGTTGTCGCTGCCCTCCCCTTTGCCTCCTGACGTAACGCCAGGCTCTCAGCGATGCTGCGGTCACCAGAGTTACCAGTGAATTGTCTGTGCTGGAAAATGTGAACGCCTTTCCTCATTTGCATCTTCTCATTACGTTATTTAAGTCTGGCTTTGGTGGCGTGAATATGAACATTGACAGAGCGCGCTATTTCAGTCAAAACTTGATTTAAGCTGCAGCCCTAACCCGGGGCTGGCGGCTCCTTGGCTTTGTTATAAAACTTCTCTGTTACAAAACTTTCTGGTTTCCAACACAGCCATGCAAATAACTTTTTTTTCTTTCTGCGTTTCTCTTTCAGGAAATTGCAGCTTATTTAATAACGTTTGAAAAGCATGAAGAATGGCTAACAACTTCCCCTAAAACAAGGTAACGTTGCTCATGCTTCAGCACATTGACTCATTCTCGCTGATGACTTGACTTGCTAATCAATGCGTTGGCCACCAAGTGAAAAGTCCCAGTCATGCTTGATGGCTTGTGACACCAAACTCTCATTAATTGACTTAATGAGCATTTTATTGAATGAAATCGGATTGATTAAAAATGGAACAGCTGCAATCTTGACAGGTTAAAGTTTTAACCGGATTGTTCAGGATTTAATTGTATCCCTTCAGATGAATGGATTTGAAAGCCTTTGAGCGAGGTTGCAGGCTATTTATCTTGACAGTGCTCCCTACAGCCTCCAACTTTAAATAAATATAAGAGCGCAAAGCCCTCCCCTGTGCTCTGCCTGTTTAACATGCAGTCGCAGGGATTGTTTGCGTTTTGGTGTTTTTCTTGCTGGGGTTAAGTGTTTGATGGCGAGGAGATCCCAAAAAGCCGCATTAACAGACGTGTTTGCAGTTTATTATTCAGTAAATGTCATGTCTTCTTCGCGCTGCCATAAATGTTTAACTCCTCCGCTCCCCTGGGAGCCGGTACGTGAAGTTTCGGCTGCGGATGTTTTCCTGCTGTTTTGGCTGTGTTCGGGCTCGCAAAGTTTCCGTACATCTCACTAACACAAAAACCGACTCTTGCTTGCTAATGTTGCGGGGTTTTTTCTTTTTTTCTTTTCCCAGTCCACCTCTTTGCTCTTGAAGAGGGCAGGGTTATTGGAGGGAGCCTGCTAGGACCGAGGTGGGAGGAAAGCCTTTTCTAGCACCCCGCATCCCGCCGCCGGCCGCTGCAGGGACCCGGTGCCAGAGGCGTCCTGAGCAGCTCGTTGCTGGGTTTGGCATCGCCTCCCTCTGTAATTAGCAGGGGCAGAAATTAGAGTGAGGCGCAGGGACCGGTACCGAACGTGACAAACAGTTCAGATTGATTCCCCGGGTGTTTCACAGCTCCCAGCCGAGGACAGGAGGGAGGTGGAGGAGGGCAGGGCAGCAGCAGTCGGGGCACAGAGAGGACCTGCTTCCATGGAATACCTGAAAAAAAGAGCTATGTAATTTCAGTTTGGTGTCGTCCCCCCCCAGACTCTTCTGTATTTTTTGTGACATCTTTAAGTAATGCATTTGCTTGTCGTATTAAAGTGTGTCTGTAACACCTGGAAAGGGAGACATCTGAAACCTGGTGGCCTTCTCAGGTGGCTCTCCAAGACCCAAAGCTGCTGTGGTGGCCGAGGGGCCCTCGGATGGGCCCTTCCCGCCGGCGGCACCTGGGGGTCTCACCCGGGTGAGTGTGTGCGTGCTTTGTTTCACTCCCCTTCACGGCCGCAGGACAGCGGGTAATCCATAATGTTAGAGAAGGCTTTTTTCTGACCTGGAAATCCAAGTTTCAGAATTAATGCAAAACAGTTTCTTGCTGAACCTTTGCCAGATAAGCCTATTAAGTGGTCAGAAGACGTATTAACTAGTCTGGGTATACAGGGTGTCATTAAAGGTAGGAGGTTATAAATGTTTTAGTAGCGGCGTTTTATGATTTTTAAGAGTTTGGTTTGCAAAAGGCAATGCATGAAAATAATTTTCTGATTAACATTACAATACCTTCCTCCTGTGTGTTTACACTTGAAAGAAAGAATGTCCCAGGAGAAGGAAAGTTGTGACGGCTGTTCAAGGACCTTCTTAAATTGTTGAATTAGTTTTCTTTTTTTAATATAAAAATTAATTGGAAGAGTTAAATGCTGAGTTCATACAATCAGGGCTCTCGGTATTACAGAATTAATGACATCGATCTGGCGCTGAACTGGAACACTCCCCGTTCTTTGTTTGCTGCTGTGGGTGCCACTAATTTCATCTCGGAAAATTAATAGAAATGAATTGCACCACTGACACATATGGAGTTTCTTAATAAGGTGATGTATAGTGTGATTTGAGGAGTCGCTGCTAAAGGATCGCTGTAGCGGACTCGGAGAGCGGCCGGGCGCTGCACTCGGGGAGCGCTGGCCCGCGGCGGGCGCTGGCGGTGGGGTGCTGCGGCAGGCCAGTGCCGAAGGAGCTGCGGCTGAGCTGGCTGGCGGCGGCGTGACCGGCCAGGCGGCAGGTCTTGACACCTCTCGGGTTGCTGAGCTGGTGCAGGAGGTGGCAAAAGAGGAAGAGACGTGCCTGCCACTGCCGAATGTCTTAACTCTATTCTTGTAAAGAAGCTGCCGTGTTTATGGCACAGAAGCAGTCAGGTAGTGCTTTGGTCATGGTTGGAGGAGGAACCCTCTCAGGATGCCATTGTGGTGGCATTAGAGGGGCTATGAGAAGGCTTTTAAAGGTCTCTAAAATTGCTTCTTTATGAAACTTCTTGTTGGATGACTCTAATTGATGAAATATACTGATATAAATACACTGGAATATTATTACAACAGTCTTTTGAGCGCTCCAGTTTATCAACATAAATTAACAAGTACACCTCGCAAGGCATCGACCTTGATGTTTCCTTGAAATGGTGTTTGGTTACTTGATAACGTGCCAGATAATCTGCAGCGGGTATTCCAGTCAGCAGGGTGAACTGGGGAAGCTTTCTGCTAATGCAGCAAGGCTGAAGTCTCTGACATTTCCAAGTTTAAATGCAAATCGTGACGACAAAAAAAAAAATTACTTGACATTTGTATATCAAGTAGAACTTAATTGTTATTTACATTGGAATTTCAATGACAAAGCCGACTTTCTTAGTCCAAAAACGTTCTGCTAGATGAAGATACTTTGTTTATCTGTTTCCAAGTGCCTTCTGTAATTATCATTTTTAGAGTATTTTAAAAATACGCTTGAGCGAGCCGATGGAGCTTCACCTGTGTTTCACAAGTGAGGCGCAGGCGACCGAAAAGACTTGGCCATGCCAGAAGCTGCAAGGGTAGGTTTCCAGCTGGGAGTGCCGTTCGGATGTGTTTATGCCCCTTACTGCATTGCGTTTACACTTCTGCGGCACGTACAGCAAAACCGGAGGGCTTGGGGCAGGCGTGTGGCAAGTGCCAAGCGCTTGTTTCCTCCCTTGCAAAGCCCAGAAGAGAAATGGTCCTGGGGAAGTGTTTCAGGAAGCCGACGATGTGATAAGCCGTCACTCGTACTGATAGGCGAGGCGGCTGGGGAAATTCCCAGATATGGGTTTTTCAGCCCAGAAAGAGCCCAAATGCCATTTTTAGGCAGTGAGACTTGGCAGTGATTAATATTTCTGCAACTAAGAAAGTTGGGCGGCAGCCTGCTCCTACAGATCAATAGCAATTTACATACACTGTCAGTATGCATTTGGGGTAATTCAGTTTTACTTCTGCTACCTACTGGGTTATTTTTAGCATTTTAATTCCCCCCTCCTGGCTTCAGGAGAACAAGCATCGCTGTTGGTGTAATAGGCAGGGACAGTAGGCTGGGCGGCGTTTCCCACTGATAAATCCCAACCTAATAAATCACGGAGTTGTCGGGACCGGTTCCTAACGGCGGCGACAGCAGCAAAAGCCGGCTGAGCTCCGTTTGCACGTCTGGGCGCAGTGGGAAGGGCTCGTCCCGCCCGTCGGCCCTGCCTTCGCTGGGGAGCGGGCGCAGGCTGCGGAGGGGCGATGCCTCGCGGCCCACGGTGAGCCGAGGCTTCAGGGAAGCCGGACCCGGCTCCAGTCCCAAGGACGTGCCAAGGTAGCGAAAAGCAGAAAATTAAGTAACCCGGCTTTCTTTCGTCACAGACGTCGTTTCTCGGAGAGGACTATTCTACCATTTAGTCACCTCAACTTTTGCTGATGCTGGTCTCTAAAACAGGGGATGCAGATCACATTAGACTGGTTAGAAATCACTTTTCCCGATTGAAAATGCACTCACAACAATCATTGTTTTCCTCTGTTACTTTTTTAGCTATTTTTGCTGGCTCCAGAGTTTTGAAATTTCCCGAGAAATTCAATTTGTTATGTTAAACGTGGGCTTGTGCCTAGGCTGGAGCAGAGGGTACCAGTCCGCAATGAGATTTAGAGGGAGCGTGGCAGGAAGACCTAACGCAATTAGTGTTTCAGCAAAACTGCCTGGGGGGCTGTAAAAGCGAGAAGAAACGTGCCCGTCTCCCCTGGCGAGCGTCGCCGTGTGCGGCGGGCCCGGCTCCGGGCCTGGCCCTCCCTGCTGCCGGTGCCGGGGCTGGGGCAGGGACGGGGTCAGCATCGACCGACCCCTCGGACGTAGGGGCATTGCCGGGGAGGACCGACCCGGCTCCGCGGCGAGGGGCAGGATGGGCGCGTCCCGGCAGCCTCGCCTCCTCCCGCCCCGCGGCCGTCGCCCAAGGAGCACGCCCCGCTCCTTACCTGTCCGTCGGTCCGGCTGAAGGGATGTATTTATCTTGGATATCTTTATCGGGGGTTCTTAAAGATAAGTTAGGATCTTGCAGGATATTAATTCTGTATTAAATAATTAATTAATAGTAAAATTAATTGAATTATTCAATTTTCAGGTAAAAAATAGGGTAATAAATATTCATAACTTATTTTATTAAGGGAATTTCCATTTCCTATGTCATTAAAGTGAGATTAACTAAGGTTGGGTTTAAATGAAGATTGAAAACAATTGTGCTTTGGAATTAATTCACTGCGTTAGGCCATTACCTTGCGGGGCGGCCAGCTCTCCGACACGCTCTGTGCGGGAGCCGTCCTGCTGCGCTGGGTGGATGCTGCTGCCAGGACGTCCCGGCCCTCGTGAAGTGAGCTGGAGGCTCCCTGTTGAGGAGGAGCTGGTGTGAGCTGGAGGCTGGGAAAAGGCGACGACCCAGAACTTGAGATCGGTGGCAGAAGTTCTGTCCAGCTCCCCTTCTGCTTGCCACGAGTCAAAATACTCTCGAGTGGACTCTCTCTTGTTTAGCCTTTCGAGGTGCGTTTTAAAGGTCCTCGCTTTCTCGCGTAGCTCGTACCCTGCACGGTGTCCGGGACCATCAACCTCACCTGTGTGCAGTGCTGAAATTCTGGGTTTCTGCTCGTGCAGCTGGAAGCTCTGTGTACATGTTTGGGGTCACGTATGACCTGTTTTTCCTTCATCGAAGGCAATGTGTGTGCTGTCAGCTCTTTCCGGCTCGGGATGCTGCTTGACATAATCCCTGCTAAATGTGGCACATCTCTCTTTACACTTTAGAGATTTCATGACTCTCAACACTTTCTTCTCGCAGTATTTCTTACCCCCCCCCCCCCCCCCCCCCCCCCCCCCGAAGAGGATAAACAGTACAGAGATGGTTTTAAGAGGCATTGATTCATATAGATTTTTAGCCGCTGTGGTCCAGGGGTGTTGAGATGCCAATAATTAATTCCTTTAACAGCTCACCCCGTTTGTTGTAACGTGACCTAACGGCAGAATCGCTGGGAGCCATCAGGATGCCTGGCCCAGATCAGTTGACGCTCTTCAGTATCTCATGCAAACCCTTCCACGACTGCTCCAGCCTAGGCAGCAGCTCCAAGCTGGTGCTCCTGCAGAGCTGGTTTCCCTTCGTATTTAACTGGCGGCTCAGGAGAGCTGCATCCCTGCGGAGACAGCGCTTGCCCGCTTGGATGACCGAGGCGAGATGTCCGTTTATCCGTTACGGCCGGGATTCACCCGGCATGGACGGTGGAAGTTGGCTCCTCCAGCCTGCTGGTCTCTGCAGCCACCACATGTGGTCACCAGGCTCCGACCTCGCCATGCATCAGCTGGGTGCGGTTTCAGAGATGCTGGCTCTGCAGCTGGTCCATGCACACAGACCTCTTCTCCTTGCCCCGCTGCCTGGCTTTGCGGGGGACGGTGGCGCTGGGGTGCGAAGGCTCCTGCTCCTCTTCATGCAGAGTCGGGGGAGAGTCCTGCAGCATCGCCCCTGGGAGAGGCAGAGAACCCCAGAAGACATGGAATCATCAGAAAAAGCAATTATCTGATAATAAAGCGATTAAATTATTTGGCACACTACTGTCTGCTTTCAGCGAGGCTTGGTAAGCTTTACCCATCGATAGATACGGCCAAGAAAAAGACGTGGCGTTTGTTTTTGGACACAACTGACATTCAAAATGTGGGCAGGCTCTGCCTATTTCTAGATCAAACGTTACGGGGGTGGGAGGACGCTCAGGGTTTCAGAGGCTGCTCGATACGAGTGAGTCCCCCCGTGTCGACCGTGCGATCGGGGCTTAACAGGCTGCCAGCCAAATAAGAGAGGAGCTGCCTTTGTCCTGGTTAGAGCAGATGAAAGGTAGAAATGTGCGAGGAGAGATTTTGGGTTGGGGCTCCTGACGGCCAGAACCAGACCCGCCAGACCGTCCAATACTTTAATGCATTTTATGCTTCCAGTCGAAGGGTACCGAGGAGGAGGGAGGGTTTAATTGCCATCGCGGGACTGCTTTGGAGATGCCCTTTTCTACGTAATGCGTAGAGGCTGCGGAAGGGCTAGGAAGACTGGTATTTGTTCATACTGTTTTAAACAGCAACAAAATTAAAGTCTTTGTTGCATTCTAAAGGCTTTGCAACTTAATTTATATTCTGGTATGGTAATGAAGAAGCATCTTTTGTCCAGGAGGCGAGATATGCAAAAATAACCTTTAAGTTGCTCATAATTAACCTTTAATGATATTCTCTCATTTTTTCCAATACATTCTCTGCATCAAAAACAACGTACAGAAAGAGTGCCTGAGACTGCGTGTTGCATCTTAATGGCCTGCAAATACCAGCTGATTAAAAATAAACTATTTATTGGGATTATTTATTGACAAAGTTTTTTCCCTCCAGGAAATCTGGCACTGAAGGTGGAGTGCTGGGCTGGAGCCAGGCATTGCTGCTCTCCCCACTCTCCCCTCCTTGGCCAGCAGCGATCAGGACGCCCAAGGTCCGGCGGAAAGGGGTGCGTTGTGTCCAGAGGGTGGATGCTTCGCGTTCCAGATGGGGACAGTGTAATATTTATGGCAATTATAGCATGATTTAAATTGCACATCGGTGCGTTAGCGAGCGTGTGCTAGAAACCTGGAACTGGGAGGAGGATTTTTGCGCCCCGTGTGTGCGAAGAGCAGCCGGGAGCCGTGCATCACGGAGGACCTGCTATTCAGATTGGAAGAATACAAATTAATTTGTATAACAAACCACGTTCGTCAGAAGACGAGGAGCTGACTACAGAGGCTGTTTTTATGTTGGTGGGTTTTGGGGGTGGTTTGTTTTTTTTTTTTTTTGGCGCTGAATAACAGCGTTTGTAGGTAATGAGCAGGCTTTTATCTCGACGTGGCGTGAGGAATAACTTGCTAAGCTGCGAGCTGGCGTGCTTGGCAGGTGCACGTGCTGTTCGTGTGCGCACTGCTAGGCTTGTAGTGTCCTTTGATTTCTCTAATGGGGCTGTGGTCTTCCTGGATATTTACAGAAATGTGAAATCACTCCTTTTTTCCTCCTCCCAAAAGGTTCTGTCCTTTGCACTAGGAGTTTCTACTTTGTTTCTAGCGTACCTAAGCAGCAAAAGGCTTCCTTTCTCCCCGTGCGAGGTGCGAACTTCAGCCTCCCGTTGTGCTTTTCTTTTTCTTCCCCTTCCCGCCGAGCTTTTTGAACAACGTCCTTTTGCAGTCGATGTGAACGGGTGCAACGGAGGTGTTTGTCACTGGTGGTGCAAGCGGCGCTGCCGGGTTAATTATGGGACTAACGGGCAATGTCTGACGAGCCCGGGGCCCAGCTGCGTGCACCTCGGTGCTGCAGGAGCGATGCTCGTGCGAGGGTGCTGCTCGCGGCTGCCCGCTCTCGTTTCAACTCAAAACTTGCGGCTCTTTCTCTGGTTCCCAGCCCCTGGCTCACTGCTCTGCAAGCTGCTGTAAATTCCTGAGGCTGATAATTCAGATTTGGTTTCCTGCAATTCGCCCTTCCCTTTTCTAAGGTATCGATTTCAAAGCCCCACAGTCCTTGCTGGGGTTCTGCGATATCCACACTATAACAAAGCTAATTTGACTGTCCTTCTCATGCTGTCACCGTCGGGTCCTGAGGGACCTATTTTTCCATTTCGCTGCTGCTGCTTTTCTGGACTTCACCCACGCACTGCTACGCCCGCGGTGTTCCGTTTCCACGTGGCTTTAGGCGTTCTCCTGTGGGTATATGGTTGGTTTTCCAGGATCTCTACATCCCCGTGCTCGCATTTAGAGGAAAATATTGTGGGAGACTCCTCGTGCGTAACGTAGCAACAGGGAGCACAGCTCTGGCTCGCTGAGCGTGGTTATCTGCACAGGGGCTGCCATGGGAATACGCTGCTATTTCACCCGCCTGCCGCTCTGCAAGCGGCGGCGAGAAATGCTGGAGAGGCGCGTGGACCTGCTCCGTCCCAGTGGGGAGGAGTTGGTGGGTGGGCAATAAGTACACAGGCTGAGAGCACAGATACAGGGGCTAAGATTCCTTTTTTCCCCTCTCAGTCCTGAGAAACACAGATTTACAAAAATCTGGTAAAGATTCTCCTGGAGTTACACTTGGTTGGCATTCTTGCTACACACGCTGTAACAATACTTTAATATAATTAAATTTTAAATTCCATGTAGAATCTGGTGGGTAGGCAGAGGTACCAGTATGTTAAACTTTATGTCACTTAAAAATGGTTTTCACGTACATCAGAGGGAGACCATCCAGCTGTAAAATTATCTGCGTTATGACGCTTCATTGCAGCTTTGGCCTTTTTGTTTTAATTAAAAATGTACCTTAAGTCTCACACCCTTAGATAATCTCCACCATGCCTTTTTGTTTCCTGTAATTTACTGACAGAATGTAAAACGACACAATTCTTCTGCCAGTTTTTGGTACTATTTACAGGAGGGAAAAAGTTTGTTAATTAGGATAAACACTTTCCTGTTTTCCTGAGCTGATTCGGTGCTGGATTTCCTTCGGCGGGGCTGGGTGCTGGGTGCTCGGCGGGGCTGGCCCAAGCTTGCAGCTCCCGTGCGGCTGCGGATGTCGATGTCTGGGGCTGCTGTCTGTGCTCTCAAGAGAAACGGCCCCTTCCCTGGGCTGTGCTGTCTCCTGGCTGGGAGCGGAGAGGAAGGTCCTGCCGGAGTTTGCTGGAGCTGCTGCTGCTGTTTGCCGGGCGCAGGAGCGTTTAACTTCCCACTCGTGACGCAGCAGCTTTACCTACCGTCAGTTTGCCACGTTGACAGGCAGCGCAACCTTGTAAAGCTCTCCTGGTCTGGGGGTGGTGCAGCACGAAGGGGTATTTCCAGTACAAGTAGTAAAGGGGATTTTAGGAGCTGCTTTGCAGCCTGCAGGCAGGGTGGGCGCGTCGGGACCCGTCGTGGGACGGGCGCAGGCGTGCAGCCCCTGCGGCCCCCCGGCGCGCACAAGGCTGAATAAGCTTTGCATGCGTTTGCTCCGCCAGTAAACCTTAACTGCTTGGCCAACAGCGACCGTGCTCGATGTGGGACGGAGATCTCCAGCGCCGCAAAATAGCGGTCCGCTAAATCATTAACAGTGCCGTTTCTGGAATTAAATAAAAGGCCTCGTCCCAAGGCATCCCACGTGATGATTCACCGAGTTTTGCAACATGATTTATGTTTGGCCGTAGGATTATTGTTTTCTATTGATTCCGAGGGAAATAAAGCAGCAGTAAAAGTCCACCGCGAGCCTCCTGGTGGAACATGAGAACTGGAAGCTTTCCTGCCAGAAATCCTGTTGTCTCCTTGGTGGTGACTCTTAAACCGCCGGCCCAGCTGGTCTCAAAGCGAGCATCGCCTCATGCTCCTCCTCCTCCTCCTCCTCTTTTTAGCGTCGTCCGGCTGGGTCCAGCGAGGATGTGCCGGGTGCTGCTGCGATGGCCTCGCTGGCCCCGACGCATGGGTGGGGTTTTGGGCGCTTTGTTTGGGTCTGGCCGTGCTGAAGGGGCTCCCCAGGACCTTCCCTGCCACGTAGCTGCCGGAGGTGATCCCTCCCCGCCCTCTCCTGCCCCACCTCTGTCGTGGCGTGAAATGAAAACTTCTCCTGCGGTTCAGGAATTCTTTTTAATTCTGAGAAATGAAGTTTTGCTTAAAAATGACTCCACTTACCTGGAAAGCATTTTTTTTCTTTTTTTTTTCTCCCCATCTTCTCCAGTGTGTTGTCGTCCCGGGGCATCTCGCTTGCCTGCTGCTCAGATGCCCGGTGCTTTTACAAAATGAACAGTAACATCTATCGACTCTCGCAAAGCTGTCATGCCTTTTCTCTGTAGAACCAAAATGTGCCGGTGCGTGCTGTTCGAATGGTTTTTTCCAGCCTAATTTAACAATGCCACATGCAGCGTGAAGTTGCTGAACAACGTGGCTATATTTTTAAAACAATCAAGCGATGATAATTTCTTGGGCGCTGGTCAAGATAGCGATAGAAGGGGCTCCTGGCAGGAGGGCCGGGTGCCGGTGCGTGCGCCGAGCGGACCGTGTACGACTGCGGAGGTGTGTCTGTGGCTGCTTCTGATCAAAACTACAGAATTGGTGGATGTGGTGAATCGCATACTCCTCCTCTGACGGAGCCAGGGACCGCTGGACCATCGCACCGGAACCTTGGAGCGCTGCAGGCTGTTAACCTCCACCTCCGTGGACGAGCCCCCGCATCGAGGCGTGCCCGCTGCTGGATTTCAGGCAGCAGGGAGGTGTTTAGGGGAGAGGTACCGGGGGTCCCTCGGGGATGGGCTGGCACCGACCGGCTCTCTCCCGGCAGGCAGGCAGCAGCTTCCCTCCCGGTACTTCATCGGAGCGCGTGTGACTCCTGCTGCTGCCAGTGAGAGTGAATTGTGCCCCTAGTATTACTTCTGTATTTATTTTATAAATGTCAATGATTAACTAAATTAAGATAAATAAGGCTGTTCCCTCTCGCTGTTTAATTTACAAAATTTTAATGAGACTAATAACATCTGTACTTGCTCCATCTTTCGGCTGGCTGGAAGACGGTTAGCGGGTCTGACAGCTCTCTGCTCAGCTTGTCTTCCAATAACATTTAAAAAGGGAGGATTTTACAAATGTGGTATTAAGCCATTTGGTTTTGTCTATGCTTCATCTTACACCAGTGGAGAAGTTGAGGGAGCGATGCAGGTGGCAGAAGAACGCCATCTTTACAAGTGAAACTGTTGTATTGTTTTAAGCGCTATTGTAAAACGCAAGCGATGGCCGAACGCGTCGCTTTGGATTGCAGCGATGGAGACGGGCAGAGGTGGGAGTAAAGCCTGACGTACGGCGTCCCATCTGCAGCCTTCTCTTCACCTTCACGGGCACGCTTGTCCTGGGAAGAGGAGCTGTGGTCTCCCATGGCTTCCCCGGGAGGAACGGGGAGCCGGTGCTGGCCCTGCCCGCGGGGCTCCAGCGCGTTCTCGGCGCTTTCCTCTCCCTCCGTGGCCTGCGTGGGTGGTTTGTGGGTTTGAGGACCGAAGCGGCGTACGGAGCGTCCCTGTGCCGCCGCTCCGGGGCCCTCTGGAAGGTGACCGTTTGTTTCCCAGCGGCTGAGCCTCTCGCGCAGCAAATGGGTCACGCAGGGGAGATTTTCTCGCTGGATAAGCGGTTAGCTAAAGCAAACTACTCGAAGGACAAATGGTGCGGGACTCTTGCTTTGTAACAAATGAATTAGTTGACTTTGTTTGGCATTTGTGGGATGTTCCCTCTATTTTACTTAACTCTCTCTGGTTAAAAGACTCCTGCATTTGCTCCTGCTCTTTGCTGCTGTGGTGAGCAAACAGGGCAGCGGGGGCCGATTTACACGGTTACAAGTAAAGGCAGGGAAGTGATAATTAAGAGAACCTTTGTATGTTTTCTTGAGAGGGACAAAACTTCTTTCGTTAGCGTGTCCGGCAGCATCCGTTTGACTTGTTTAGCTGGGGCGTCATCAGTTCTCTCTGCAGCCTCAAGCGCGCGTCCAAAGCAGCCTTTGCTGACGACCAGCGCGGCAGCAAGGCGTGGGGTGGGGTGGGGTGGGGTGGGGATCCGCACGCTTTTGCAGAGGCGTTGGAAACGCCGGGGCTTCAGCACGCCGGCTGAGCTGCCCCTAGGTCGGGAGTCAAAGCGGGCTGCGCCCGGGACAGGGACGGCCATCTCCGCGTCGCTCCGAGGTGACGTTAACACCGAGTATGTTTTAAAGGCTTTGTCTGGATCTTTTGAAATGGCGGGATGCTGCGAGCAGCGCATCACCTGGGGCTGTAACGTGGAGCTCACCGCGTGCTGCTGAAGGAGGATTGCAGTTCTCTGGGCCCTCGGGTGTACCGGTGACTCACAAAATGATCTGGCCAAGTTGCTGGGTTTGTTTACAGAAAGTAAATTAAAGCCCTGGTACAAATCTTTGCTGTGTAACAGGATTTGTGAACAGCAAAGAAAGGTTGGAACTGTTGGACCGGTTACCGAAAAGATACTTTGTGCGTGAGGGGGGATTCGGTTCAGTGAATTACGTGTTGTCCCAGCCACCAACGCGAAGGTGAAACACGGGTGAGAGTCAGATTTTTTTCATTGTCCTGCTGCTTATTTCTACTTTGCAATATTCAGAGGGAAACTTCTAAAGCCAGCGATGCTGACGTTGTGGAGGAGAGAGAAATTGGCTGGGCGGCAGCTGCCGACTTCTTAGTCATAATTTATCTGGCTGCTGACTTCCTGCTCTCTGGTTTACTGGTGTGTTGGTTTCTGTACCAAACTGCTGCTGTGGGCTAGAAAGCTTTTGTCGAGCACTCGGGAAGCGCAGGGTGGATGTGACAGCTCCTGAGCAGTCGCCACCGAGATGTCGCTTCTTCCCAGGTACCCACCAAGACCGTTGCTCTGGCATCCGAATCCGTTTGGTCCCATCGTAATCCACTCGGTGTTTGGAAACACAAAAGAGCTGCCTTCAGAACAGAAGTTGCCATCCTAAATGTTCCAAATTCGGTTATTCTAGGAACTTCTTGGGGGGTCTGATTTGGAAAAATCCGCAGGAGGACAGCGTCCAGCACACCATCCTCAGACATCAAGGGCACCCGCGGAGTCTTGAGAGAAGCCCACGATTTGTGGCTCTGGGGTTTTCGTTCGGGTGTGTTGGGTGGTTTTGTTTTGGTTTTTTGTTGTTGGTGGTTTTGTTTTGGTGTTTTGGTTTTGTTTGTTTTGGGTTTTTTTTGGAGAAAATGATGTATTTCTTGTTTCTTACTTGTGCTGGGCTCTCCGGAGGCTGCTCACCCTTCCTCAGCCGTCGCTGTTCGTGGTGATGCCGCGGTGCCGCGCTAACAGCCGTGCGCAGCCTTTTCCACTGGCTGGGGCTTTCATTCGTTTCGCTGCCCCGACCTTGCTTGTATTTCTGGGAAGGGATGCGCATGCAAACAAGAAATACAAATACTGGGCGCCAGCCGCAGCCGCCCGGCGATGGACGTGGCACGGGGACGCGTCTCCCTGCTCAATGGCGTTTATGATCCCAGACCGCGTTAGAAGATCTAACCAGCTCTAAATTGTTCAGCAAACAATTTTTTAAGTTATGCCCTTTGATAACAGTGCCAGTGAACAGTGGTTCACTGTTTTGTGCTCTGCTTTAAATTTAGGATATTAAAGATTTGGAGGATTTTATAATCACAGCTCTGCTTGCTTGCCCTGCCTCCTTCTCTCCCTCCAGTTTTATTCCCAGGCTTTTCTAAATGCTGCTCTATTTGTTTTCTTCTTCTCTTCAGTCCTCCCTCTCATCTCCTTGACTCCTGAAATTTAAAAAATAGTCACTTCTAAAGCCTGCAGTGCCGTTGCACAGATCCGAGGTCTGAAGGAACCGTTATATTTAATACGACTTCCTTTATTCTGTCCACCTGCCTCTACCAAAATCCCCAATATTGGATGAGATTTCATAACCGGAGGCTTGTGAAGATTGCTCACCTCTGCGGGCTGGCGTGAGCGCAGTCGGGCTGTGATTACGGCTGCCTGGGGACGGGAGCGATGGAGCAATGCAAGTGTCAGCCCCGGGGGATGCTGCAGGGTCCCGCCGAGGGCTGGGGGATTGTACTGGTGCTGGAGGACCTGCTCCTCCCCAGCCATGCCAGTAACTGTTTTAAGCACTGGAAGAATTGTTGGAATTGGAAAAAAAAAATGCTGATGCACATATTCTTGCCTTATTCTGCATTGCATAACTTAAAAGAAACGGTGCTGCAACCTCTGCCTGCTCCTCTGATCCTGCAGTTTGGGGAAGCCTCCTCTAAGAGTGATGAATGAAACATGACAGAGTTATCTCGGATCCCTGTTTGACCTGCTCGGCATTTGCTTGAGCTTTATGTGTGATCGGGCACACAGGAAAAATGTATATATTCTTTAAAACACAGAGGGCCCCATTTCTCCAGCAGCGCTTTGGGAATCGGGTATGAAAGCTGTCGGCTGTTTATCCCGGGGCCCGGGGGATGCAGGCGACGGACCTGGAGATGTACGTGGCACAGAGCAGGATTTGGTCGGTCAGGCTTTCCTACCCTCACCCTCATTGAATTCTTTTTTAATTACTTTTTTAATTTTGTTGCTGTTGGGCTGAGATCCTCCAGAGGTTTACGGTGCCTGACTGGTCCCGTGGCCGCAGCTTGGCTGGGTCCCAGCGAGCTGGGGGCGCAACTGGCTTTGCTGGGCTCCAGGCTCTGCAGTGCCCTTCCCATCTCTGAGATATATATATATATATATATATAAATATTTTCTCTTAAATCATCATGTTTGCCTCTTGCAGGAAGATTTTGCAAAGAGAAGCACCCTGGAAGAGATCAAGGCCTGACCCCCTCTTTGGGGGTTTTTTTTGTTGTTTTTGCTGTCCCCGTGGGAGCTCCATCGGGTTGGAGAAGTGGTTGATGCTTTTGTTGTGCTGCTCTTGGTGCTGCTTCCCTGTTACGTTTCTGCTGAATGGCCTCGTGACATTCAAACTAACAAGCAAACGGTGCATTTTAGATTTTTTTAAATCTATTTTTAATGATTAATCCTGCTTCCTACTGTTTAGGAGCCACTAATGGCCATACAGTCTTTTGAGAACTTCAAAAGAGGTCTCATCTGAAGTTAAAAAAGAAAAAAAAAACAAACCAAAAAAACCACCAACCCCAAACACACAAAAACAAAAAAAAAAAAAACCCAACAAAACCACACAAAAAAACCAAGAAACCCAAACCAAACAAAAACCCCCACTTGCTCTCAGGACTTTTTGAACTATTACCAAGTTTACTTGAAGCAATTCAGTCTTTCCACCTGCTCAGATGAAAGTAAAATGATGACGTACAAAATATTATTACTTTTTAAATTATTGTTATTATTATCTATCAAGTTAGCTCTTTCCTAAGCCATGCTTCATCAGAGTTAAATCTGTCTCCTATTTAATCTCTGTTGCCTGATTCTGCGTGGATTATCGTTTCTCGCACTGTGGAGCATTTTGCCCCAAACCAAAGCTCTCCCCGTGCAGCAGATGCTGTCTGATCATACGGGGATTATTTTTCACGCCTTGTAAAAGTCTTGCTTCATTAGCTCGGTGACTGGCTGGTAATTTGCAAAGTCTCTTTCACAAGTTTTAATACTCTCTGGCTGAGAGTCCTGGTAATAAATGTATTCGATCTTAATAGTGTTATCATTCCGTCAGAAGGGGGGGAAATAAGAGTGGGTAATGAGCTCCCACCTCGCGATGGGCGAGTGCCAGGTAAGAGGCCGTGGCGATGGCAGGAGGAAAGCCTGCGCCGCGTTGGAGGCGTTTCGGGTACCGTTCGCAGCTGGGCGTCGCTCCCTGCGAGCCTCAGGCGCCGGCGTCGGGATGCCTGGGCTGCCGGTGACCGCCACGCAGGGAAAAGCCACGAGGATTTTGCTGCGGCTGGCCTGGCGCGTGCGTATCTATCCGAATTAAAAAGGATCGGGGACCCTCTCCTGCCTCTGCTGTCTCAGGTAGAAGCATGAGATGCTCCAGTAGTGTTTTAACAAAGGCTGCTTCCAGCAGCCCCCTCTCATCTCCTCTGGGTCGTTAAAACCCCGTTGAACAGGGCAGGCTGCAGGATTGCCGTCTTTGGCTTCCTTATGACTTTTCTGCTGTGAACACCAGCTTCTTTCCAAAAGTTTGCACACCACGTGTTCAAGGCGAAACAGCGGGAAGAGAGATGCTGACATTTTGATAAGAAGCGGTTGCTCTTGCTGGGCATTACCAGCGTTTGATTCTGGGCGGTCGGCGGGGCGGCCGGGCTCCCATCTTGTTCGCCAGACCTGCATGTCACGTCCGCGGTAGAAATTGGGTGAAGCCGAAGGTCGGTGACTTCGCAGGTGCCTGAAGCACCTTTGGGTGACTGCAGGAGTGTTCAGCCGGAGCGGTTTATCAGAGCGGTGCTGGTTGTGGCTGTTGGGATGGATGCTCAACGGGTATCTTGAACTTCTCGGTCTCTGCTGCATTTGGAACATAAAAACATGGACCTTTAGTGGAAGTACTTTATATTCATGAAGGCATGGGAGAAATTCCCACGTTGCACAGGCAACAGCCGTCGGAAGAGATGGAAAATGCCTGGAGTGCATTCAGTAATGCAGGCTCGGGATTCATGTGGTTTATACCCAGGATTTCTGTGTTCTGGATTGGAAGAACGTGCTGGGTTATTTGCTGTATAGGACTGCACTGAGAACCCCGGTGTTTGCCCCGTGGCTCAGCTTGGGACAACGTCCGAAGGGCGTGAACGGGGGGATCACGGTGACGATTGTGTCCTTAAACTTGGAGATTCTTCAAGTATTTAATCCTGCTCATCTCAGCAATTAAAAACCCAACCAAACCAGCTGATAAGCAGGCATGGTCTCGCTGTTGTAACATTGATGTGTTGAAGCGGGCATCTGTTAGAAAGGGGTTTCTGCCCTTCTGAAGGGCGTTAGCGCACTCTCAGTAACGTATTCAAAAGATAAAATAAGTAGGTGTTTTCTTCCTTCAGATTATACAGTTTATATGGAAGCTAACATTTAATCTTAGTTTCTTGCTGATATTAATCATAGTTTGGTCAAGGTTTAGAAAGTGAAAATCTTGCACAGCGCTAGCACAATTACAGCTTCAAACTCAGTTACAATAATTAGATTGAGTCTCTAAGCTTGGCACATTAAGAAAGCAGATTTTAAATACGCTTAGGATTTGGCGGTTGCGTCAGATAACAACTTGTGGGAGGCAGGTGAGAGGAAAACTGCGGCGTCCGTGGCTGGATAAAGCAGCCCGCGGGAGCCCTGGGGAGGCCGGGTTTCCTCGCGCGGGTGGGCAGCGCTGTGCCGGGCGATCCCGTGGCAGTCACGAGGCGTCCGGTGGGGAAAGCTTCAGCTCCCGGTGGGGTCCTGCTGAGCGGAGAGGGGCTTCGAACGGCCGGTTCGGAGGGGAGCTCGCTGTCGGGCGTGTTTTGAGCCTGTATTCTCCTCTCGCGCTTCTCCTTTGATTGCAGACCTGAAGTACGATTACAAGAACATCGCCCTTTGATTTGCTAAAATAAATCCTGTTTCCGTTGTAAGCCCGGTGGTTGTAAGTGAACGTAGGGAAGCGTGGAAGGTCTGTAAAGATGACAAATCCCCACAAGCCCGTGTTTTCCTCTGCGTGCTGCGAACCCAGAGCATTTGGGGCACAACAAACAGGAGCGAGTGCCCCTCTCAAACCACGGCACTGCTCGTTTCCCTCGGGGACGGGTGGGCGAAGCCGAGCGCCGGCTCCTGCTTGCTGCACCAGCGCCGGGACGGCACGGCTGAAGCTGGTGAGCGTCGTCCCATCGGCTCCACCCGCAGCCGTGCTGAGGAAGGGAGGCGTTACGTTCCTAAAGCACGGCTGCTGTGAAGGGTTTCCTGGAACACAGGAAAAGAAATCTAGTTAGCGTCATAAAACCTGGAATTAACCAGGTGGAAATGCCATAGAAGGATTTTATATAAACCGCGGGGGACGGTACCAATCCCTGGAACGCTTCTGAGCGTATCCGGATTGTCCGTCTCCATCTTCTGGCCAACGGTTACATAGACTGTGGAAATAGCGGGCACGTGGGCTCATCGCTGCGGAGCTAAAAGGATAGCAAAGTACCTCAGCTGCAGAGACAGCAAAGAACCCCGGTCAAGCGATGACATGTATGCTTTTTAAGTGAAAATATTCTGGATTATATCAATTCAGTTTAAGAAAGTATTCATGAGAGGATTGGGGTTTTTTTCCCCCAAGTAAATAGCCAGAATGAAATTGTGATTACATTTTTTAATTATTTCCGGAAATCTTGTGTATGTAAATGTATACAAGGGTGTCGTCTGTGTGTGTGTGTGTGTGTGTGTGTGCTTTTTTAAACAAACGGAGAAGGTCGTGCCTTTCTTAGCAGCATTTCTGGTGCCAGTGTGTAGGGAACAGTCACCGCCTGACTTTTCTCTGTCGGCCTGGGCTCAGAAAATAACAGAGGAAAGAGCAAAACAGGAGGGTTTTCATCACAGGAAATCGGGCACACGTTTACCCTTCGGTGCCCGCTGTGCCGCGCTGGGTTTGGAGGTGGCGAATGGGGTTTTCCTGGGGGCGGTGACACGAGGTTTAGAAGAGCGATTCATGCTGACTTCGATGGGCTCAATCAGGGCATGATAGAAAAAGGATTTTCTGTTATCAAAAGTTAGTTCAGGCTAAATTAGTCTAGAAATGTGTACTTTCATATCAACTAAAAATACTGTAATGTAATTAAATTCAAAAGTAGGGTGAGCTGAGAGGGTATAAGAAAGATAAGCGTCGGAATAAGGCAAGAATTGAGTTTGTACTGTAAACACAGCCCTACAGGAATTCGGGATTTTTTTAAGCTGCTTCATTATAAATTTTAAGTCAAGAGTGCTTAGCAGCTTTGGCATATTTTGGAGAAGTGGTTGACTACCTCTATGTTTGTTTGTGTTCTTTGTTTATTTTCTATATTTGGGTTTAATTCTCTCTTATTGTCTACTAGTTTATTAAGTTTGAAGGTGAATAAGGCTTAAAATTGGAAAATGTGGGTTTCCACGTGAAACTGGTTGTTTTGTGGATTCGTGTAAGCTTTTAATCTAATTTTTCTAGTAAGTGGATCTTTAATATATAAAATTGATAAATTGGATCAGTTTCATTAAAATACTCAATGTATCAATTCTGAAGTGCATCACAGTAAACACTGGAGCGAGTAAGTCGTCTTTTTTCTGTGCACAAGTCGTTTGCTCAGTTCTTCAAGCCGGCAGCGGAGGAACGGAGTCAGGGTCAGGTTGCGTCGTGGCATCCCTCCGTCGTGATGGTCGTGAGCCCCGCGTGAAGGAGAGCTGTTGACGAGGATGAGCGGTATGTTAAGTCATCATTTGAATAAAATTGTGGAACACTGATTTGAACACTTTTAGCCCAAAATCTGGTTATCAGGGTGTTTAAGGGCCACTACGGTTAGCAGTTTGAGATTTATTTTCCTGGTGCTGGCTTCCGTGTCTTTGCACAGCGAGCGTTGGATGAGGGATGGAGAAAACCAGCGCTGTCTTGTTCTTGGCTTGATCCAGAAACCAACCAGCGTGGGGAAGGGAGATGCTTAGGAAGCTGCCTTGCGTCTCCTTGTAGTGATAATGGCTGATTTAATGCCTCTTGTGTGATATCGCACAATCTGCTCCGTACTGGTACGTTACGTTATGGCACTCTGTTGTTTTTTGCGAAGGTTTGCAGGAGAAATGCAAAAATGTTTCCTTTCCATTTGCTAAAAATACTTTACCCTTAATTCTGAAAAATTACTTTGCGGATCTTCATATTTCACAGACCATAACTAGATTACTACCTTTTACTGGAATACTTTGTGTTAATGAAGACCGATTGGGATTACATAATAGATTTCCTCTAAAGAAGGCATTATGTGGTTATTTTTTACTGTCTGGCATTCTAGTTAATTGCCTTGTCATCATTAATTGATGGGACTAAATTGATATAAATAAATAGATTATATTCCTGAGGTTAATTTGAAAGAGAGGAGGGGCTTAAAGCAGGTTGCTGCGGGGTGTTTAAGCATGTGCCTCGAACGCAGCGTGCGATTAGCGACCGTCGAAGAGAGCTCCTGCGCCGAGGGTCGCGTTCACGCTCAGTTGGCGTCAGCACTCGTAAATCCGCGTGGCAGATGGATGCAGCTGGCTCTGTCCTGGGGAGGAGAGGGAGCGCTCGCTCTTCCTGGACGAGGCCAGGGTAGCTTGCATTGCCCCGTCGTCTTAAAGCTAGCCCCAACTGTTGGCTCGGCTCAGTCCTAAGCTTCAGCCCTGCAAACAGCCAGCGGTCCTGGCCGAGGACTGAAAACAGCCAGCCCCATCAGCCCAGCTTATTTGACAGTTTGAGCACCTCCGGTTTCCAGGTTAATCCAGATTTATGTCTAGACTTACTATTAATCAGCAATCAACTGAGTCCATGGGTACATCGACTTTTTTTTTATTAGATTGCAATATTGCATAAAATACTTTTGCCTGGAAGGAGAGAGCTGGTGGTGGTTGATGAGGAGCACGGTGTCTGCTCTACCAGCCCTTCCCGTAGTGCTCTGCACATCTTCTGCCGTGCCTTGCTTTGCTGACGGGGGTCGGCTTTCTGCATTTACATCTCGACACCGCTCCCAGACTGGAGCTTAAGTGCTGTGCAGCCCCTGCTCTGGAAGAGCATTCCCCGGGGCTCTGTGGGAAGCTTCCTCCTGCTCCCTTGCACGTCCCTTGCGAGCGTGCCAAGAAGAAGAAAATAAGCCCCGGATCCCTCCCAGGTGCCGGGAAGGAGCTGTGTGCCAGGGCCGGCGGGCGCTGGGGCGGCCGCGTGGGATCCGAGCTGCGAGGACCGAGGCGTCGCGCCCTGCTGGCTTGGCGTAACGGAGGAGCCGCGTCGTCGCTGCCGGGGAGAGGACGCCTCGGTGGCTGCTTCCTCCTCTCTCTTCAATGCCGTCAGGCCAAACGTCTTTGTGCCTTTTTTGACGGCTGCCGAGTGGTTTTGTGCGCGGCGCGTGCAGGATACAGCGCTTCTCCGTGGTGTTGCCATTGCTGGAGGATGCTCGATACTCAGCGGTGCCCAGGGTTTGCGCTGCTCCTTCAGGTTCGTTTTCAGGGGTTGCGTTTGCTCCGAAAGCTGGTAGATGCCAATTCGTAAGGCTTCAAAAACGTGGGAGAGAGCACGAACAAATGGTTCCTTACATGCTTATATGCTCAATATATGCCTTATACGCTTAATACGCTCAGCGTCTTTCCTGAAGTCCCCGCTGCCCTCGCCTGTTTGCTGTCTGTAGCGGTCAGTCCTCACCCTGTGCTGGAGCAGAGTTTGGGAGTTGACTCCCTCCCATCAGAGCATCACCGGCTCTTCCAGCCAGAGCCTCGCCGGCCCCCGGCTCCCCCGGCTCCTTGCTTAGTCTCGGTGCCGCCCAACGCCTGAGGTCTCTCCGGGTGCCCGGAGGACGCTGAGGTCTGCTATCGCTTTTTTGCCAGCCATTTTGCTGGCTGCAGCGTTGGAAGTTCAACTGTCGAACTGTAATTCCGTTTTGAAGTGGTTCTCAATTAAAATTTATAATTAACGAGTTATTATTCAATTTTCAAATATTTACGGATTTTTATAGTGTCTCAAGTCACGAGCCAAGCTCCGCGCTGCTAGCAGAGGGAGAACCAGAAACCTTTTTCCTTCCTCTCGGCGCTTTCTGAGCGTGGCACGGAGCTCCTCTCTCCTCCCGTCCCCTCCGAGGTTCTCCCGATCCCCGGCAGACCCTGCGCAGCTCCGGCAGCCGCTGGGCAGGGGGAGGCAGCGCCTGTCAGAGCCCAAGGCAACGGGCGTCGATGGCATCCCGGCAGCTCCCCGAACACGGTATTTTGGACAAAACCGAGGCACAGCCCTGCTTTGGCACACTTGGGGAAAACCTTGTAAGCCTTGAGCCAGTGGTTGCAACGAGCAGGGAAGTTGAACTGGAAGTTAACTAAATAAATAGAATTTTTCCTCCATTTTCTCCCTCCCCCATAAGAATATGGCAGCCTTTGCGGGTGTGGGTATCACTGCTGCGCTGGGAAGTGACCTTGCTTTAAAGGTGGCACCTGCCTCCAGTAGAGCCATAACCAAAATAACGCCTGCAGGGCGAGGCCATCTCGAAAGAAGTTTTGTAGAAGTTAACTGGAGCCCCAGGTCCTTGCCGTAAGGACCCGTTTCCACGGAGAGAGCAATAGGTAACGCAGAACGGCCACTGGCACGCAGCGGGCTGGGAGCCCTTCGGGCGTACGTGCACGTGTAGATCGAAGAGGGGCTCTTCTCGGTGCACTAACGGAGATTGGGATGATTAATCTGAAAACAGTTTAAAGCGTTCATGAGTTGTAAGAACTAATTCCCAATAAATCAAATGGCATCCCCGTGGGAGTAAGGAATAGAAATAAATGAGGGCTAAAGAAATTGATAAAGATCCTTGAGCAATAAAGAGACAAACGCCAGTTCTTTTAAAATTATGTTTAAGTGAACAAAGTTGATTTAACTGTCTTTTTTCATGCCTTGTACGAAGATTTAGGTCTATAGCATGTCATTATATCAAGAAATAATTTGCCAAAAGACTTCTTAGCATTTTGCGTGCATTCCACTTAATGACAATTTTAATATTCTAGCTTTGGTCCTGTATCGTTAGGAGGAGGTTTCAATTGCTCGGCATACTGAGTTCATAAAGATTGTTTCTAATTTCTTTTTCAAATCTGATCTAGAGTTCAGAACCATCAACTCGTGAATGATCGTGTTATTCAGTAGAATTGTGGGGAATACTATTGCTAGCTGCTTGAACTAAATATACAGCTTTGGGACAGCGCGGTTTCTGGGAGGGTATTCCTGCTTTGTGAGCCTCCGGACGAGGTGCTAAAGTGGATGAGGGAAAGGCTGTGGATGTTGTCTATCTAGACTTCAGTAAAGCCTTTGACACGGTCTCCCACGGCATTCTCCTGGAGAAACTGGCTGCTCATGGCTTGGACGGGTGTACTCTTCGCTGGGTAAAGAACTGGCTGGACGGCCGGGCCCAAAGAGTGGTGGTGAATGGAGTTTACTCCGGTTGGCGGCCGGTCACAAGCGGTGTTCCCCAGGGCTCTGTGCTGGGGCCAGTTCTGTTTCACATCTTTATCAATGATCTGGACGAAGGGATCGAGTGCACCCTCAGTAAGTTTGCAGATGACACCAAGTTGTGTGGGAGTGTTGATCTGCTGGAGGGTAGGCAGGCTCTGCAGAGGGACCTGGACAGGCTGGATCGATGGGCCGAGGTCAATTGTACGAGGTTTAACAAGGCCAAGTGCAAGGTCCTGCACTTGGGCCACAGCAACCCCATGCAACGCTACAGGCTTGGGGAAGAGTGGCTGGAAAGCTGCCTGGCAGAGAAGGACCTGGGGGTGTTTGTTGACAGCCGCCTGAATATGAGCCAGCAGTGTGCCCAGGCGGCCAAGAAAGCCAATGGCATCCTGGCTTGTATCAGAAATAGCATGGCCAGCAGGAGCAGGGCAGTGATTGTGCCCCTGTACTGGGCACTGGTGAGGCCACACCTCGAATGCTGTGTTCAGTGCTGGGCCCCTCACTCCCAGAGAGACATTGAGGGGCTGGAGCGTGTCCAGAGAAGGGCAACGGAGCTGGGGAATGGTCTGGAGCACAAGGCTGATGGGGAGCGGCTGAGGGAGCTGGGGTTGTTGAGCCTGGAGAAAAGGAGGCTGAGGGGAGACCTCATCGCTCTCTACAACTACCTGAAAGGAGGCTGTAGAGAGGTGGGGGTCGGTCTCTTCTCCCAGGTAACAAGTGATAGGGTGAGAGGAAATGGCCTCAAGTTGCACCAGGGGAGGTTTAGACTGGATATTAGGAAATTTTTCTTCACCGAGAGGGTTATCAAGCATTGGAACAGGCTGCCCAGGGAAGTGGTTGAGTCGCCATCCCTGGAGGTATTTAAAGGACGTTTGGATGAGGTGCTTAGGGACATGGTGTAGTGGTGGGCTTGGCAGTGTTAGGTTTATGGTTGGACTCGATGATCTTAAAGGTCTTTTCCAACCTATACGATTCTGTGATCTCTGAACGTGGCTTTCCACCTCTAGGACCTCAGTGGGGTTTTGTCGTGTATTTCCTTACTCTCCTCTGCCCCCAAAATAAGAAGCGCTGGGTTTAGCTTTTCTTTTCCCCGTGGTCAAATAACTCTCTCTTGCGACATTATGCCAAGAACAGAAGGACGGGGGTAGCTGCCCCCAGGCAGTGCCTAACGGCATCCGAATGTACTCGGGGCCAAGGGCTCTGCTTGGACTCCAGACCTCCCGAAGCTCAGGGAAGTTCTTCCCTGACATCAAGGGTTTGAGTGAGGCTGCTCTGCTGAAGAGCTAATTTGGAAGGCGTAGACCCGTGCTCCCAAATCAGTATGGCATACATTTATACCAGTAAAGTACATCAAGCTACCTGGTGTGCAAAAGTGATTTAAAATAACGCGTAACCTATAACCTCCTTGGAAATTCCTCTGACCTCGGTAATGAAACATTCCTTCAGCAGATGTTTATTTTCTTTTTGTAGATATGTTTATGGTCTCGAGATACAGATATTTGAGTCGAGAAGCAGATCTGATAAATGGAGGCACAGGAACAAGTCAGGGCGATCCGGGATGCTTTGTGGCTTTGCCAGTGCGAGGTCTGGCAGTGGCGCTGCCTGACTCTTCCATTTCCCTCCTTTGGGCCGCTGAAAATCATAATGGTGCACAGAAATTATTTCCTGCAAAAAACCCTCCGCTCTGCCCCAGAGTTTGGCTGTTGGTACTTTCACAAGACTGCGGTTCCTAACTGTGACGTGCTCTAAGGTGTGAATCGGGGAAGGACGACATCCAGAGGATGCTGTGGAGGAAGACACAGCGATGAGGACTCCCGAAACCAAAGCAGGGATGGGGGGAAGGTGCTCATCTCTTGTGTCAAAAGCACTGATGATACAGACTTTATTTTCTTTGATTTTTTTTTTTGATTAGCTCTAAAAATGAGAGCCAGTAATAATGGGTGAATTAATGATGCTGAGTAACCATGATATGCAAAGATGCTGGATGAATCTTTGGTGGAGTTCACTCTTTGGCAACAAAACGCGGTACCATTGAGCATAAATGACAGCAGAGTAAATGTTTACTGAGAAGTCAAATCCTATTATTAGTTGTATTACTATTATTAGTGCTGTTATCACTGTTGCCTATTTTCTAGTTGTGTTAAGTGGCATAGAGAGCAAAAACCTACAGGCTTTTCCAGCACGTTCATAAAAATAGGTCTTAGCACAGGAAAAGTGGTTCCAGTCGGAGTTGCTGTTAAATGGAGATACCTGCCCCATAGCTGCCCCATCGCTCTCCGTCTCTGCAGCCTGCTGAGGATTTTGGCGGGTGGCACGGGCAGGGGTGCCGTGCCAAAGCTGCCGTGCTTGGCTGTGCCGCTGCCGCCTTTGCACCTGGATGCATTGTGCCGCAGAGGCATCGCCGTTGGGAAGATGGTTGAGGACAGACTTTGGCCCTGCCTATGTCAGCAGAGCCCCAGGTGTTATTTGGTTTAATCTCTGTAGCAATGGACTGTGCGGTCAGAAGTATCTGGAGGATGCGTTTTCGCGGCGCTGGCATCCTGATCGCTCCTTAAATAGTCCCAAGGAACTGGTTTCGGGGTAAGGTTTGTCAACGGCTGTCCCAGCACACACCAAAAAAACGCCCAGCGCTTTCATAGTGCTTTGTAGCTTGTATTTCAGTCTTCAAAGTTTGTCCTGATCTTATAAAAATGCTTTATTTGGCAGCCCCTGAGCAGTCTTGTGATAGGGTACAAAAGCCAACTTCGTCCTGGCGTGCGCTTGTTCAGTCCTGTTTATTGGAGCCATAGGTAATTACTCCCATACTTAATGAAGAGCATTACTTTTATTGATGAACACAGAGGCTGCGTGTTGGAAAGAGGAGGTAAGGATTAAGTTTTATGGCCTGCTGCTGCTATGAAAAGGAGCATCTAGACACCAATTACTGTCCCCTTGATGGGATTAGCCGTTGCATTAACTGCAACTCTGGATAAAATTGCTAAGTCTGTTATTTTAGACTTTAACTTCTTAAAAACTGTAGATACAAAATAAATTCACTTTCATCTTAAATGCAAATGACATTTAATTCTAGAGACAAAAAAAATCCAGTGTATTTACGTATTCTTGTGATTTATATCTCGTCCTATGCGGATAAGAAGACTTCTTCTGAAGTCTTTATTTCATCTGCGGAGCGCAAAGATCAGGTTAATTTCAAATGTGTAACCTGGCGTTCCCTCGGTCGCCACGCAAATAATCTCAACTTTAGGTGAGGACAGTGGGGACGTTAAAGGTAGTGGCCTCTCTCTGCAAGGTGACACGTTGCTGCGTCCTCAGCAGACACGGTGAGACCTGAACATCTGTATTAAGTTCTTGTCAGGGGCTTTTCTTTTGTTTGTGGTCCCGCTGAGAGAGGCTGAACGCACGCTGGGATTTCTTTTCTTCCAGGGCGAGCGCGCGTCAGTGCCTGAAGGTAAAAGCCAAGCGTTTATCTGGGAGGGGAAAAAAGGCTTTATAAAACCAATTCCTGTGTGATCTGCCAGTGATACAGCTGTGGTGGACAAGTTCCCCTAAGTCTCAAAACATTTGTCCGTGTAAATATTTTAAAACTCTCTGTATGGAAGAAAGCTATAGGTACCTGTTACGGCATCCTTCAGGTCCGTTATGGATGGTGCGGTGGGGCATTGCCCTCTCGCAGAGGCGTTACGGCTCTGCCTCGCCTTTGGGCGACCGCTTCCGTAATGCCGACGAGTGACTCTTGGTCACCTCCTAAACCAACGCCTGGGTGCCTGCTTGGCCTGCTTGGCCAGGTGCCTGCTTGGCCAGGGACGGGCTTGCTCTGAGGTGCGGGGGTGAGACGTCCTGGTCTGTGGCTGCTCTAGATTCCTCTTTCGGTTTTCCATTTGGGCTTTAATCTTCTGATAAGCCATTGGTACAGCGGAGGGGAAACGTCAAGGTAAATGAAGACTTAGAGAGCAGCGTTTCGCAGGGGAGAAATAACTTCTGTCATCAGATTTTTCGCCCCCCCCCGTTAAAACAAGAAATAAGAGATGAGGTATTTCTGAAATCTTGATGTCAGTCAGAAGCAGTCCCCATGCATCCCTCCTTGCCCTGCAAGTGAGAGCTGCAATGCAAGGGCTTTAAAGCTGCACACAGTGAAGGGAAAAAAAAAAAGGAGAAATTGGTAGATGGTTACTTGAAATCCATCATCTGGAATGTTTGATAGCCCCAGATGGAGCAGAGCTCTACAGGATAAAACCGTGCCTGCCTGGACTGCTGCACGGCGAGGCGTTAGCTTGGATGGCAGGCACCCGGGAGCGCTCGCTCCCCGTTCCCAAATCCAGCCAGCGCTCCGGTGTAGGTCTTCGCTCCGGACGCTGCACGCTCCGTCCCCCTTCAAACGGGCAGCGAGGGGGGATGTCGTAGGCGGCGGGTCTCTGCTGCCGATGAGATCCAGAAGAGACTGATGCCGTCAGGTATGGCTGGGAACCGACCGAACGTGATTTCCAGCGGAGCAAAGTGAGTCAGTGACATAAACTGAATAGATGATGCTTTTAAGCAAATTGTCCGACTATCAGACAAGGGAATTACAGGCCTGCGTCAATCTTTTCAGATGTTATGATGTACGCTCTGTGCTATTTTAAAGTGCCCCATGTTGGCCACACACAGTTTTTCTTGGTGTGTTCAGAGGTATGTGGTTTCCCATGAGTATCGTATTGTCAGTCCTCTCTCTTTAGTTTAATTAACTTTTGAGAAGAATATTTTGAGGCGTGATTTTTTTCCAATATTTGTGGCATATTTCTTGTGACAGTAACCCTTTCTGGAGCCACCTTCCCCTTCCACCTTGCCCCATGCTTGTACTGCAGCCGTCGCCTTGGTGGGGCTGTAACCACGTACATGATGGTCGGTGGAGCCCACCGGTGGGCTCTGACCCGTCTCTCTGCTTCGTGAGCTTCCCTCCTTCTCCACTGACGTGTGTGATAAGGGAGGGCTGCCTCGACTTTTTGGTAGAATGGGATTCTTCGTTATAATCATCTTGATAGGATTTCGCTTCCTTGTTGGTAATACAAGACAACGCGCAACCAGAGGAGGACGTGTGTTTTGCGAGTTTGGAAGCTAAAAAGTAGAAATATCTCGTAGTGATATTTCTATAGCCGGTAATAGCACCGGCTCCTGACACAACAGTGTGATGTTGCGTGATGTGTCATGACTTGCATGTTGTTTTACCCCAAATGTGGGAAGCTTCTCCAGACATGCTCAGCAGGAGAACGATCGCACTCCTCTTTTAGGAACTAACACAAAACCGTTGAGGAAGCGAGCGTGGTTAACCGTGACTCCTGCTTTAGCGCTTGCTTGGAGTAGCTGGGACGCAGGTATGAGCGATGTCAGCGTGTTGGACCACGACGTCATCAGTCGTCCTGCTGTACTCTGGGATGCAAACGTGGTGCAGTCTGTAAGTTCTTACGTGGCTTTGGTTTCCAGCAAGACATCCCCTTGGAGAAGGGTGTCCTTGTGCTTGTCGCTAGCTTGTTCTACGCATGTGGGAGGAGTTAAGTTCTTGGGATGAAGGCAAATTCAAGGACGTCCTCCTCTTTGTGTTTATTGGCAAACAAGGGCAATGATTCAGTGCAATGATTTATTACAAGCCTCTGTCTCTCTTTCCAGGGCTTCCTCCAAGACTCCAGCTTTTCCCAGTCAGTTTCTGCACCAGTAGGTTGCTCCTTTGGGAGAGTGGAAGTTAATTTCTCATTATTATCGTGTGTAGATTCAGAAGATGGAAGATAGTCGCCTTTTGCTGTCCCTTGACTCCGCAATAACTTCATAGCCAGAGAAAAGAAAGCTAACAGTTGCGCAGGATAAAAAATAGCGTAATCAAGACTGTTAGCAGGAGCCATTTCTCAGCGCGGCAGGGGCGGGAGGGAGGGACGGAGCGGGGCTTCCTCACCTATGCGCTGGGGCGGCTGCCGCTTGTGCACCTGTACGGTACAGAGCGTCTGCTGTGTGATACCCTGCTGCTTCATTGCCGTGTGGCCGTAACCGGCGTCGCCCTCCAGCCCCGGGGGACGGCGTACGCGGGCGTCGCCGAGCGAGAGGCCTGACCGTCGCGTTAGGATCGGCCGGGAGAGGATTTCACCAGCTTTGCCAAGGCAGCCTTTCCCCGCGCTCGGGCGACCTGCGGCTCCCTGGAGCGGCGCTCGTCTCGCTGCCGTGGCGCAGTTTACGAGCGCTTCCTGGGCTGGCGGCGAGCTCCGAGGCTGCTGGTGCCCGCTGGCTTTGGCAGGGCCCCCGTCAGCAGCTTCACGCTTAGTTGTGTGTTTTTATCGTGAGGAACTGAGCTGCTTTAAATATCCGCCTTGGCAGGGAATTGAAATAAATACAAGATGATAAAATAAAAAATCAATTTTAGAGCCGTGGACCTTCTCGAGGAAGGGTCTGGCTGATCTTATTCCATTGCCCTGGGAAAAGAGTAACTTTTTGGCTTTGCAATATTTACAATTCCCTTTCGGCAACCCGAGCTCCCTAGGCAGTAAAACAGAGTTTTCATTAAATGATGCATCTGACACTTAGCAGATCTTGATGTGACAATTTAGAGGGAACTAGGTGCATTGACCAGCCTTATTAATATTGCAGTAACATGATTAGGGGAACATCTCGGTCGTTTAGGCCAAAGGGACTTTAATTTATGAGCACAGTGGAGAGGCAGATACGAAGCATCAGTTGACCAAAATATCCTAATCTTAACTTGGTTTCTGTTTGCTCCCTCCTTGCGTCTGGTTCGTGTTCACGATAAGATGAGTTGGTTTAGATTCTTATTATCCACGTAAGGGACTTCATATAAATGAAGCAAAAATCCCTTGGAACGGGACTTGAGCTAGAGGTAGGTATGCGCAGCTGAATTTGGTGCCAAATCCAGAATGACATCTCTGGAAAATCTTCCCTGGAAGTCCCCTGTGTTTCCTGCTGGTACAAGCACTCCGTTACCACCTCTCCCCGTGCTACTGAGAGAAACGCCAGTTTATCCGGTGGCCTGGACCGGTCCTCAGCTGGAGGCGAGCATCCCCAGGTAGCCCCAAGCAACCCAGCAGGTTCCGAGACCCATCAGCCACAGGGTGTGGTTGTTTGCTTTGAAAATAAGTCTGAAAATGGAATTTAGTATCTCTTTCCCACTTGTAGCAGGAACAACTTGGACAAAAGTAGCTCTTAGGCCGTTGTGGCAATTTATGTGAGAGCCGTGGTGGTAAATAACAGGGGGAGAGGGAGGGAAGCATCTCAAATCTCATCAATACTTAAGACAAAAGGCTTTCTGCTCTGCAATTACTCTTCCTGTCCTTTCCCCTCCTTCCCCCAGGCCGCAAGCAAGAAGCCTAAATAGGGATCAGGCAGCTTTTAAATGCCACAGGCTCATAAAAGAGAGGAAATTCAGAGTTGTAACTTTGCTGTGTGCTATTTGGGTCTGTAAGCAAGTAGACCATCCTGCAAGCTCCACACAGTGGGACCAGAAATAATTGCACCGTCTCTGCAAAGAGCCCGGCTGCCCTCGTTTCGGGGCTCAGGCGTTCTCTCCTGCGCAGCGTTGGGGACGCAGACGAGCGGCGTGCCTGGCTGCGGGCGCCGAGGGCAGGTCCCCGCCATCGCGCCCGGGCTGACGGGGATTTTGGGGTTTTTTTGTGAGTTGGAGGACGGGGTGCGCATCTCTGCTCACGGAGCAGCAGCAGCGGTGGCCGTTGCCAGGTTCGCTTGTTGGTGTTCCCAGCCTAAATTAAATATGGTGATTTCCTGCACGCAAGCAAGGCGGGCAAAGTGCTCGTCTCCTCCACTGCTGGGGAGGGAGGTGACGCTCCGGGATGGCTCCCTTCGCCTGCTCCCAGTCTCTTTCCTTTTGTTTGCTGCCTTTTTTTTTTTTTTGTAAGAGCAACAAACCCTTTCTTGTGTCATTGCAAACAAATTTATTCTGAATGGAGGGGGAAATGCTATTGACCTTTCTGCATTATCCTGGGGAATCAGCTGGAGTGAGTAAGCGGAGTAGCCTGGTGTTGGATGTAGAGCAAATACAGGTGAGGCGACCTGCTGTGAGATCGTGCCGCCACTTCACGGCCACAAGTCTGGTTTTTGTCATACGCGATGCAAACTTGCAAAACTGGCTGTGGCTGTCCCCACCGGGGAGGGACGGGGGCACGTGGCGGCCCGGGGGCACGGGGGTCTGAGCCCTCCAGCAGCCCCAACACCTCATGCTGCAAGCACAAACAGGCTTCTCCGGGGGTTTAGATCACTCTGGCTTGCTTGCCTTCAGCTGTACCGTGATATTAAAATACTATTTTATTATTTTCCATTTAGTCCTGCATTAATGAAAAGAGCACTATGTAGCTGCAAAGTAGTAGCTAATCAAATCAAGTAAATTGCCGTTAATGTTCCAGTAGTTGTTGTTATTGCTGTGGTTCCAGGTGGAGTTTAATACAGAGGAAGCCGGTTGCTTTCCAGGCAAGCCAACCTCGCCGTGGCTGCAGGCTCCCTGCGAATGCGCCCGCAGGAGCCGGTAGGGAATGGCAGTCCCAGGGCAGCCCGTGCTCAGGCGTGCGGTTTCATCCCCCTCTTCTGCAAAGGTGCGAATGAAATCCCTGAACTCGGGTTGAGCAGCAAAACCTTCAGGGGAGATCTGGGTTGGAGTCGCGCCCGTCGTGCGTCCTGGGAGTCCCCGTCGGACCTCATCTGCTGAGTCTTCCCGCAGCCATCAGTTTGGTGCTCTTGGCTGTTTGTGTGCCAGAGAGATAAGCCTGGGAGATCTTCCCTCCGTGCTCTTTCTTACAGCAAGAGAAATATAGTAGCAATGTATATCAGGTTAAAATTGCCTCTCGTTTTATGAAGATATCTTTAAAAACCAGTCGCTTTCTGCGAGCCTTAAAGCAACTCAATACGCTCTTTGCAAATTCGACAACTGCTCCAGAGCTCCTTAAGAGATTTTGTTTCATTGTGCTTTATTTTGTAGAAATCTCGTTAGCTGTTTTCCAGTGACCTCTTAGCATGTTCTTTTTTCATCGCAGAAGTAAATCAACAAAAACCTGATTCCAGCCTTGCAGCACGGCAGCGAGGTTGCAGAGCTCAGCTCTGTGGTCCCTTCACACGCACGCTCTCGTGGCACTGAACACAAGAAAAGCAGTATTTTACTTGCATCAAAAAACTTCGGGTCCTTCGAGTGTATGTTTCCCGAAACGCCGCGTGTGCGAGTGCCGAGGCACTAGGCAGCAGATAAGTTCCCGTGCCGTCTTTTCATTACTCGCCTTAAACATGCAGGTAACTTGTCGTAAGCCATAGGGCACGTCTCTGCGACAGCACCAAGGGGAAATCTTTGATGTTTTGAGAAGGGTTTGAGCTGACATGTGCAGTGACTGGGGGTTTATAGAATAAACACCAAAACAAGATATGTAATATCTCACTGAATTAATCCCGCGCTATCTACGGCACTGTCAAATCGGCACCGTGGCCGTGCTGACACCCAAGTGTTTATTTTCAGGGTGACGCACAGGAGTAGAGAGGAGGAGCAGCCTCACCCAGCCCTTGGGTCTGGGCTGCTGGGACACGGGTGGCAGGAGGAGGAGGAAGGGGCACGGTCTTGGGGGAACAGAGCTCGGGTTTCTGGTCACAGGGAATATGTATTTGTGTGTGGGGAAAGAAAAATTATCTATAATTTCTGTTCTAGTAAAAAAATGTGTTAGTAATCACTTAGACCAAAGATCATTTCAGTCTTGCAGATGTACGTGGAAGTAGAAAGTCTGTTTCCATACTAAAAAAGACTTTGTGCAGTTTCCGTCCACATTCATTACATTTGTGATGTGCACGTGCGTTCCGGAGAGCAAACGCTGAGTGTAAATCGGGCAGGGCATCCTTTTGCATGTACCCGAAGCTGCGTACTTACGTGCAGAGACAAGGGAAAAGGATGGGGGTTTGGTAGCACCATCCCACGATTGCTGATGGTGTTTGTTTTGACAGAGGAAGGGCGTTGTATCGGTTGATCTAGGTAATTTCAGCTGGCCGATGGTGGTAGAAAATCATCATGAGCTTGTTTTCTCAGTAGCAAGGTGCCTTTATGCACTTAATGGAGCATTGGGATGAGTTACTCCATAATTAACAGCTTTTACATCAACGTTACTGCCCTATTATTATGTGATAAACATGGGTGAGGGCGGTTGTCTTCAAATGGAGTATTTTGTTAGAGAAAAATGAGAAGAGGGTACGTGCAGAAGCTTGTTCTTGTGCTTATTTCATGGCGTCATGCTGTTTGAAACATAGAAGCGGGAGGGAAGAAGGATGCATTTCCGGCTGGGCCAGGCACTGATCTTTGCACCTTTGGCATGGCTCTGAAATCACAAGCCAATATTGCATGAACACAAACCACTTAATTTGGCTTATTTATTTAAAGAGCTTCCTTGCGTCGCCTGGCCTTGAAAATATTTGGTGGGATTTTAGCAGTTCCAGGTATCGCTTTGCCCCGTCTGAAAAGATCTGGCTGCTAAGGTCCAACGAGTCGCAGGGTGCGAGGAGCGACGTGGTCTGGACGGGACGGGGCTGGGGGATCCTCTCTCTCGAAAGGCTTCTTTCTGCTAATTTGGGCTGTTTATACAAGTTCAGCTTTACTTTATCAAAAGGCTCCAGGCAAAGCTTTCCTGTGAAAGTTGTTTATTGCTGCTACTGCTAACGTCGTTGTTTTTCTTTCTGTTCTTGGTGTCCTAAAGCCAAATTACTGTGACTAAGGCACCGCTGTAATGCCTGCAGCACCTACAGCACTGCTGCCTGCGTGGGACGCGTGCTGTCCTTGCAGTGACGTGTTGGGGGGGGTCATTTTTTATTTTTTAGTATTACAGCAGAAATGCCCCTGTTGTGTATTGGCTTAGCAGATGGCAAAACATTTCTGTGAAATATTGTCGTACACCGAAAAGATGTTGACTCCTGTCAGCTGGGCAAGCGTCAGGGTGCCTTTATTGATATTCCAAAGCATCAGCGTGGTTTCTAAGCGGAAAATGTTTTCACATTTGAAAACATCGCAGTCAAGGAGGTGCTCAAAAGGGAGAAAGTTATTCCATGTCTAACACTGATCTAAGCAGGAACAGCGAAACCAATGTATAAGCTGATGCTTTTTTCCTTCCGTGCTTTTTTGCTTGTTTATTGCCTTTTTAAGCCAACATCCATATTCTGGTGCTGCATTAGAGGTGGTTGTTATCTAATCCTGCTGATGCGTTAAAAAGCGAGAGATTGTCTATAATAAAATAATAACAATCTTTTTTTTCCCTTAACCTTTCTTTCCTTCTAATTTTCAGTGTGTAGCTGAGCCCAATTGTAATAGATCCTGTGAAAACGCTGGCTATTTTATGATAAGATTTCCTTTTTTTTTTTTTTTTTTTTTTAGTCTCTCACTGGCACACTTACTTCATTAGGTACAAGATTCTCAAGTAAAATTTTGCAGATTGCAAAGCATCAGTTAATCCAGTTAATAGCAACAAAAGGTGAAAATGTATATTATGCCAAATACAGAATATTGCTTTTCTGTAGAGACTTTGGCTGGTCTGTAGTCCATTGCTTCATAAACTCTCTTAGGGTGGGTTTTTTTTCTTTATGTAATCCAAAACTGTTTCTTGTTTTCAGACCACAGAATGGTTCTATGATCCTGTACAATAGGAAGAAGGTGAAATACAGGAAAGATGGATATTGCTGGAAAAAAAGGAAAGATGGGAAAACCACCAGAGAGGATCACATGAAACTGAAAGTCCAAGGAGTGGAGGTAGGAGAACAGAGGGGGCTGGTCTGGGTGATAGGTGGGCTGGGAAGCAACGGCTCCCCAAAATATGTTCAATGTGAAGTTGTCCACGCGTTCAGAAAAATATAAATATTTGCTGAATTCCAGCTCCCCCCCCTCCCAAATATACGCGTGTTCTTTTTTTGCTACTTTGAGCAAAATTTGAATATAGCTTCACCGTCTGATTGTGTTGCTGCTCCCTGGTTGCTGCGAGGTTGTACAGCTGCAGCGCTGAAGAAAGGCGCTGAAGCGTCTTCGCACCGAGCATCTTTTGGTAGAATACGTGCTTTTTGTAGCAGGCCCTTCACAAGGGTGACCAAACGCCTCGGGGTGGGTCGCTAAGCAGTTTTTTTACCGTGCAGGCTTTGTATGTATATGGTTTGATTCTTACAAAATACCAGCTAGTTTTTGGTAGCAATTGCCATAATTTTCCATATGCTTATTAAGTGTTGGTCTTACAGTATACAGAAGTAGAATTTCTGTTGAATTTAGACCAGAATCGGACTCTGCTTCAAGGCACGTTTTGAAGGAGACCGTTGCCCTACTGGTGGTGGTATTCAGCCATTCCGAGAAATTCAGATGGATGATTCCACCTGACACAGCATTTCTGGAATAAGCCTGTTGGTTCTAAAATATGTCGTCGTTTGACACAACTATTCTTTCTTCAACTCTGTCTGTGCGAGGAAAGAGCTACTTGATAGCACTGATCACTTCTGATGTTAAAGGTTTGCACAGACCTGGATAAGAAGTACGTTTATTTTGTTAATGGGAATTATATTTTCTGATAGTAGAAGTCCAACCGCAGAGCTTTGCCTAGCTTAGTTGCTAAGATAATAGGGCTGTATTCCCTGCATTTTATGCCGAACTTGAGGCCAAAACAGTAAAAGGGTGTTAAAATGTTTAATTGTAACATTTAGCTGTGTCATCGAGAAATACTCTAATTTTGGCAAATGAATGGCGAAGCCGTAAGGGTATATATTTATATAAGCTGTATTGATTTCTGCAGTTAATAGGCTGCGTGCATCACTACGGATAGGAAGCCGCACCCGGTGACGCGGGCGTAACACAGCACAATTAGCAGCGTTCGGAGTAGTTGGTGGTGTTCGGTGGCAGGCGAAGCTTAACCCGTTATCTCGAGGCGTGTCCCGTAGCTCTCGGGCTGGACTTTGGGCTGAGCCAGGCTTCCCGACCTCACCCCCAGGCCCGTCTTGGCAGAAGTTTTGGGTGGAATTAGCCTTTCTCGCTCCCCAGCGTGGCTCCGCGCGTGGTGCTGGGGGTTTGGCACCTGCGCCGTGTTACCGAATTCGGCCTGGGGGATTCGAAGCGGCCGAGTGCCTGGAACACATCTCGTGCTCCAGCTTCCTTCTGGGTGATTTGTCATTCTTACGTTCTGTCTGCTTTAATGAGGTTTTTGGGTTTAAAATAGTATTAAATGGATTGCATTATATTACACCAGAGAGGCATAACTCTGTTCCATAATTTTTGCATCCAATAACAATGTTTTATTATGACAAGCCAAAAAAAAAGTCGGCATAAAAGAAATTGTGCGTTGTTTTTGTTTCGGGTTTGCAGCGCGTGATCTAATTAACTTCTGCGGACCTTAACAATGCAGAATACCAAACCAGGCCAGCCTCACCTGTGGGAGGGCGGTGGTGACCGTTGGCCACCGCACATGCACCGGATTCCATAAACACTCCTGGCGTCTTTTCAAAGATGAAGTGATCAACCCCTGGAGTGCCCCAGGGTGTGGATGTGCATGGCGATCACAGTTAGCTCAAATAGCCCTGCACTGAACCCAATAATTTCTATTTTATTGAAGTGTGTCTTCTGGAAGGTAACAAATCTGAAATTGGATGTATCAGGAGCTGGAGAAGGCGCAGCTCTCAGGGTTTCTTCCCGTGGCTGATCACGTTCGCCACTTAAGAAAATAAGCGTCAAAGTACTGGCTTTGTGATTTGGATGTGCTGGGGTTCGGCCATTCATTCCTACGTCTTTCTCCAGCTTAAGAGCCCTTTAGTACCTGATATTTTATTTCCAAGGAGGTACTTACGCCCTCTCATCAAGTTGTCCCTCAATCTTCTCGCTGCGAAGCCCGACAGACCCAGCTTTCAGCCTCCTGGCTTTGGCAGATGCGGGATGCGGCCAGTTTTACAGTTGATAGGTCTTGCAGCAGATAAAGCAATAACCGAGCACAAACCTGGTTCCTGAGCCAATGCTGTGAACAGCTAATGGCAATTTTTACTGGGCTCAAAACTGGAGGAACACAACTTCTACATAAATCTATGTGTTAAGTAGCACTAAGGGTGTATCAAAATCCAGAATTACCATCTAAGTGTTGAAAAGAAATTAATATTTTTTTCCCCTGGGTATCAGAGCATATGCAGGAACCAATGATTCAAGTCATAGTAATCTACATGTGGAAAGACAGAAGAAAAGAAACCAACAGGAACAGGCAAATAGAGATTTGGGTCTGAAATTTAACTCCCGCATAAATCTGGGTCTAGAAGAGTTGGGTCCACTGTAGAAGCATCTCTTGTACCGCGTGTGCCTGAAGCGTGTCTGTGCTGTCCGAAGGCTGTAGGACAACCCTGCACGCTCTGCTGCGCCGTCCCCTTGCTGTCCCATCTCGCTGACCGGGCGGCATCTAAGTGATTGCTGCCAGTCTCCGTTCTGAACAACGCAGAAAAAACTCATTTTCTTGACCTCTAAGCGTTGCTTGGACAGAATTATGTATTTTTAACCTTCTTAATTAATTACTCGATCAGTACACGGATAGCGCTATGGGTTTGTGTTTCTGATACCATCCTAATGGGAAGCGATGTTCTTTACTTGGGCACATAGGCAACAGATTTAAAATAATAAAAAAGGCTTTTTTCGAAGTTGGAGTGATACTGTAGTTAACCACATTATGGTTTAACAGGGCATGAAATAACTGTCTGCCTGTGGCACTGCCAGATCATCTCAGCAACTCTTGCAGCCAGAAGATAAATAGGTATCGTCGTCGCACGGATGGAAAAACACTTGCAAAGCCGACAGCCAAGAGCATCGATAGCATCCAAACAGAGCTTTGGGAACTGCGAGTAATAGGCAAGAAGGAGTAGGTTGGCCCGTGAAACTACTGACCAGCCAATTCTGAAAAGGGATTTGTATTAGTAGATTTAATAATTAATTACTTCCTGAGTGTCATCAGCATGAAGGCTCCTGCATCTTTCCAAGTTTTGGGTAAGGAAAAAAATGCATTTTGAAACCAGAAGTTTACACCAGATACTTGGGGATGTTGGTGTCCGTCGGTACCATATAGAAGGATTTGGTGAGCAAGGACAATGCTGCTAAAGCAGATTTAGGACATAAATAAGGAATACACTCATTTAAATAGGAATACACTAACTTCAATAAGTAAGGAATAAGAGGAACAAACCAATTAACCAGGCGGATGTTAAACGATAACTGCGTGAAATCCTCAAGCTATTGTCTTGGTTAGCATCACTGTGCATGAAGGGTTTGGATATTACTTGGTTAATCTGATGCACAATCCTGTTACAAATCGCTGGATAAACCAGAAAGGAGAAGGTAATTTGGCCTGTCCCTTAATATACCTCTCTGTGCAGTTCTTTGTGGAATCCATTAAAAATCTCCAGTCCGTGATCCTTTTTAAAATTCTAATTAATTAGGATCCCTGGTGATGTGTTCCTAATCAATTCACATAATTAAAAATTTTAACCAATAAATAATAGTAAGGGGAGTGTTGAAATAGCTTTAACATCATTCCAGACTGGTGCTGCTCCGACTGGACAGGCGGTCGGCTCAGCTGATGCGTTTGCCTTTCCTTGTGCATGAACCTTTCCAGGTGCCTATAAATGGCGCGTTCACGTGCATTCATAGTAAACGGCTGCTAAAATGAAAATGAGGTCATATTTTTTATAGCAAATTTCCCTCTTGTCCTCTGCAGTTTGGAAGGTCAGCGCTGATTCTGTTGCTCTTTATCCTCTCTTGAGGATGTTTTGGTGTCTTCAAACCCCAGCGCATGAGAGGAGTTAGAGAAAAGGGCTCTCAAACTGGGGGCAAAGCCGTGCCCTGCAGAGTCCCTCTCTGCGCACGAGCGACGCCGCCTGTGATGCGGCTTTGCCAAGTCACTGGCAGGAGCCTGACGCTGAACGAAAACCCGAGGGCTTCGGCAGCAGCAGCATCCGTCGGCGGGGACGCTCCCGCTCCTGTGCTGGGGCGGCGGAGGGAGCGGCGCTGCCGGCTGAGCGGTGACGCCACCGCCAGCAGCCCCGGCTCGTCAGGGAGGGGCCTTCGTCAGCGCTGATTTAGTCTGACACCACTAATTCCTGATCGGAGAGGTCAGAGGACAAGATGGATGCGCCAGAGCTCATATATTTGAAGTAACTTGTTCTCTCGTGCATAGATGTATGCTATCTCAGTACAATATGATGATCTTTATGAATTCCTTAAAAAGAAAAAAAAGGTAAAACTTGATTTAAGTCTTGTTAAGAGAGAAACTCCCTTGTGGAGATGGAGATGCCGAGTATCAATTTTGTATGCAGGACTTGTACTTAATTATTATCATAACAGTCCCTTAACACTATTACAGATTAGTCCACAAGGACAGGAATGGAAATTTTAGATTATTCAATTACTGCATAAACCCTGGGACATCACTGTCAAAACCTTGCAAAAGGCTTCTTTAGCGTCTGGGTCTGAAAATGCAGCGTACCTCAACTCGGGACCGCGCGGGCTGTACGACCTGGGTGATAATAGCGTCATTTACGCTTACAGCTTGCGAGCCGGGAATACGTGCTAAGAACAAGATGACTTTTCCTTTTAGTAAATGACCAAATGGGCTTTTCTGTATTATGTAGAATAACCCATCATGGAATATTAAACTGCAAAATGTTTTTACATCTCTCAATTCCCTGCTATTGTCGGTGAAATTTACTTGTAAGTTATTACTGGAGGGTGAAAGCAACTTCTGCGATCGCACGCTCAAGCAGCACTGATCTGGAGAACTATTCCTAGGACAGTCTGATCCAATTCACTTTAATTTACATGGGCTTTGCTCGCCCTCAGAGGTGAGCTGTGTAGTTTGCAAACTAATTAGGATTGCATTGTTCAGTCGGGCTGCTTAATGCATTCCAGAGAAATACTGCGGAATGGCTTTGGAGGAGAAATGAGAGTTTAATGTGAAAGGCTTTCTGGAAATATGACACACGTGTGCATACATTAACGCAAACAAGCGCAGCTCTGAAAGCAAAGGAGAAAAACTGCTGGAGGAGGAGCGGCAGTTTTTATACAAATCTACTCTTTATCATCACTACTAAGGGTATTTTCCTTACAGCTCTCCTAATATTTGACTTTTGCCACTTCTAACCAGCCTCTCCCTTAATCTCCCGTAACTCATCAGAGGGCAGAGTCCCACAGCATCTCCCCGTCTTTGCCGTGGCGTGCGCATCTCTGCAGTGGACACGATGGGCCGACGCTCGTACAGAAATGGGGAAGGCGTGGGCTCCTCACGAGCTGTGGTTGGACTTTATTCTGTGCCCAGTTCTAGGTGGTGTTTACGGCGTCCAGAACGTGGGGTTGTGATGGCACCGTAATGGTTCATGCATCTGTGGCAGGCCTGGGGAAATCAGAGAGTTGGTTTACCGTTTCTGAAGGGGAATATGGATTATCATTAAATCTGGAATGGGTCTCCTGAGAGTCTCTTCTGAAGGGAACGTACATATCAATAATTTGTTTTCTATATTGGGATCCTAATGTATTCGCTTGCAGTAGCATAAATTCACCGCAAATGGTCGTGGGTTTTGGCATCTTTTCCTAGCGCCCTATACGTGTCGAGGAGATTTTATTCTTCAGCAGACCTGTAACGTACCTAACTCATTCATTGTTGTAGCTTTTTACAGTGTATAACTTCAGCAATAAAAGCTTTCTTAATATCTGGGTGCCTCAGAATGAAGATTCAGCTGAGATCAGGGCCACCGGCTTGTGTGTGATGTTGGAGGAGATGCTCTGCCCAGGTCCAGCACAGTCGGGATCGCATCCGCTTGGAGCCGTGCCTCGGCAAGAAAATGGACGCGCTGGTTGGTGTTTTAGCAGGCAGGTGCGTGCAGGAGTTGTTTCTTCAGAGACATGCTGTTAAATATTTGGCTTTATTTCCTGCATGGACTAACTCATACCAAGCCACCGGTGCATTGCTCTGCAGCACTCTAGGAAAATGCATCTTTGGGAGAGAACTTTTAGAGTTGAAATACTCCAAACTCGCCGCTCACAAAGCAGGTTAGCGGCGTTATTACTTCTTGCACAGCGTGAGGGGAAAATGGATAATGGGTAGCATGAAACGTCAGCAGATTAAGGCAGCTGTCCTCGGGATGCTTCTGGTCCGACAGAATTAACTTGTGCGTGGGGCTCACGGAGATCAGGGGACCGCTGGCTCGGCATGGTCCCGCAGGCGATGCCGGCGTGGTTGGGGGGAAGAAAGAGAGTCCACCTTATTTCTCATTACCCTGGCACACACAAAACTGTCCTAATCGCAGCTCTTGCAAAGCAACTTGAGCCCGTGCTTGATTTTAAGTATTGTGTGCTGATACCTCTATTTGGTCGAAAGTCTGAAGGACTTTCTTGATTTAGCAGGAGGTAAATGGATGGAAGTGCAGCTGCGGGTTGCTTTTACTCCTGTGCTTTTCCCCCTTCTTAAATGCAGTAGCTGCGTAAGGGCCGTGCTGGGTTGGATGCCTCCCTGTTGGGGAATCCCTGTCCCCCATCTCGTCCCTTAGCGCGTGCCATGCAATGAGCTCCAGAGAAGGGCTTTGCTGTAACAGGTGAGTGAATATTTGTGGGAGAACCATTAAATCTTGAGATGCTGTAATAAGGCTTTTACGCTGCATTTTCTTCACTCTCTCAGCCTGGCAGGGTCAGTCCAGAATAATTAAATACCGTCTACCAGATGAAAGTGTTTCACTTGGGGATCGTCACTTTGTCTGTGAAGCTGGGTTACTGGGAGGCTTCCAGATGCAGACACTTGGTAAACGGGGGGAGCCTTAGACTGGAAGAAATGCAAATAAATTCACAAAGAAATAGAGTCTGTTTCTTACTCCTCCTTTTGCAAATAGTCTTTCCAGTGACATATTGGCAATGGACTGAGTTACAGCAAAAGCGGGAATGGAGGAGAGCTGCGGCGCAGAAAGAACGCTCGTTACATTTACTTTAGCTGATGTAACGCCAGGCAACTGTTTTTATGCTCAATTAGTTCACGCGTCGTTTTGGACACAAACCAGAATGGAAAACGTTTTTGGTTTTGGTTTTGTATGATTAAGGGGGGAAAAGGTGGAATAAAAGGGTTAAATTGCTTTCTCAGGCTTTTTCCCCTTGTATGTGATTCCTCCCACCATTAGTTTTGTGTGATTTCAGTGAGGTAAAGGATCCTTACCCTTCCTGATCTGCTTTTAACAAAAGACGGCTTCTAAAACTTAACAGATTGAACTTTCTTTTTTGAAAACAATTTGCTTCATGGCAACAACTGAGGGTTTTGCATAAACATTATAAAGCAAAGCTGAGAGCAAGAGCTTTTGGGATCGTGGCTCAGCTTGAGCATGTTTGTGTTGAATTTCAGTGAGAGATAAATGGTGTGGTGGGTTCAGCATTCGCAAACGTTGAAGCAGCAAAGGGTACTTGTAGGGCAGGCTTGGCTTATTTGCCTTAATTATCCTTGTGGTTCGAATGCTGTTATAGTAACGTTAAGCCTTGTGCGGCGTTACTGCTTGTACACCAGCTAGTATATTTTGTACACAGTGGAAAAAATAATCTGTGGGCTTTTTTAATACAGTTTAGCAAACGAAAATCTTTGTTGCAGTAAATTAAAAAAAAAGTGATCTTTTGACTTCAGAAGTAATCTTAAAATACATTGGAGAAGCACAGCAAAGGCATTTAGAACAGTTATGTGGCTTGTGAAGTTTCTGAAATAAGATGCCAACCGGCTACACCCGGTTACAGTGCATGGTATCGCTTTATCCAGTCACTGAAGGTTGGTGAAAACAGCAGAAGGGCTGAGAAATGGGAGTAAATGATATAATGTGGATGCGGTGTGGTACTGGCTGAGGAGCCTTCAGAGCCAGCCAGAAACGATGGCCGGGGGGGATTCTTTGAGCGTACGTGGGGGTCAGGACCCCTTTTTGGGTGATGGACCGGTGGCCCGTAGGCAAGTTCTGCCCAAGTCAAGGGCAGCCGTCCCTTCAATGCAAGGCAACAGGTTTGCGGTAGTGGTTCAGGTAATTGCTTTGTAATTGACTGCATCGCCTTTTTTTTCCCCCTGTTTAATAAATAGCGTGAATAAAGCTGAGCCACATGTGGTGGGATTGTAATTCAAATCCCATTCACTAAAGTCGGAACATTTTTCATTTAGCATGTAAAGGCAGTTTCAATGTAAATTATTCCAAAAGGATCTCGGTGGACTAATGACATTAGCGTCTAGATAGATTGAAATTGTTTGAGTAATTGATGCTGCAACTGCGCTACGTACTGTGGGGGAAGAGAGGAGGAACCCAGTGACGTGAGTTTGCGCGATCCTCTGTTGAGGAGGAATTGGGAGGCTGAATATTCTGGGTGGGTCTAAAGAAATGGGGTGACAAACATCAGCCCCTGCGTTGGGCGCCATGCCTCGGCATGGGTGTTATCCCAGTTTCTCCATCTTCCTCTTGATTTGCCTGCAGAGCAGTGGTAGACATCATACTTCTTTCGGGACCCCCCCCAAAAACCAAAATAAAACAAACAAAAAAAATTTATATATATACACTTATATATTATTTAGCCATCTTTATTGAATAAAACGTTAGAACAAGTGTGCAGACAGAAAACAAGCTAACGGGCACCCCATACCCCCCCCTGAAACGTGGGGCTTGTGTCACTGCAAAGGCTGTACAGCGCAAATACACATTGACATTTATATTGACTATTTCAGTTTAGGGAAATTCAAAATTAAATATATTTTCTGCCAGCTCTGTGGGAAAATCCATTTACGAAAACAAAATCCAATAGGAGATCTAAAGATTGGTGGCCAGAAATGAAATATTTTGAGAATAAAATATATGGAAATTGGATTGCTGGATCCATGGTCTCAGTTTGACGTGCTGGGGACTGGAGGTGGGAGTGGAGGTTTATTGGTCCGAACTTTATCCCAGTGTTTGCAATTTAGATGAGAAGGTTTACAGCAAAACAAAATAAACATACATACTTTTTGGACCAGAGACAGTGGTCTGCATTTACTTTTTTGACCACGTAGTTATCTTTCTGTGCATCTGTGGAGAAAGACTGACTCCAAAGACTGAAGCCTTTAATTGCAGGTCGCTCATCATGCACCTCCTAGAGCGTTTGAAGTGGGGTGCAGCGCGGCGAGGTAAAATCGGTGCTGTTCCTTGCAAGATTAAGAGGTTTCCTTTTTCTGTAGGGATCCCTGTGATTGCACGGAGGATCCAGATGCTGAAGCAGCATGTGCCTTGTAATCTTGTAATTGCATTGTGGGCTGTGACGGAGATAAGGGCTTCCACTGGAAATGAGGAGCCTCGGTGTCTCTGCGTTACGCGCCTGGGTTTTAATGTGTTTATGTTTATTTATTTATTTATTTCACGGTGTGTTGGAAAGGAAAGCAAATCTCATTTGCTGTATTGCTGCTAATTTTGTATGCATCAGAGGTGCATTAGACATTTTAATTTCCTGAGTTCCTGTTGGAAAGATGGGTATCATTACAGAAGTTGTCGCGGATGGAGTGAGAGTGCACTTCACTCGTAAGAGAAGCAAAAATGTACTTTATTGGTGTAGAACAGGGAGTTAATAAAGTTCAACGCGACAGCGGTTTAAGATTCGATGGCAAGGCACACAATTATTTACTGCACAGAGGACAGGGTCGGACAAAACTGTCAGGGAGACGCTCCCATGGAGTCCTGAGGTTCAGACAGGACCCCCTTGCTTTCTAAACTCCTCCTCAGAGAGGAGTCGAGGTGCGGCTGGGTCCAGTCCTAGTCCCAGACTTGGTCAACGGTTTATGTCTAAAGGATTACATATGCACAATCAATCCTTTATATCACTTAGCTAAGATTTCAAAGTTTAGCATGCTATTAGTCCCTTACCGAGGGATCTGTTGAGGTGAGGAATCTCTCGGCCTCGAGGAGTAACCCTGAGAGGCGTCGCTGCTCAAGGGGAGATCCTGGCGTGCAGCCCGCTGCCGTGCAGGAGAGCTCCAAGGGCTCTCGGGCCACTCGCTATTTACAGGGGTAAGACGATTGACTTATAGTCATATTTGCATATCAGCAAGACATTTGGATCACTGCTTCAGGCAGCTGTGGCCACCGTGGTGCCATCTGTCCTCAAGGTCCAGCGTAAGCTGGGTGCAGCCATCAGGATGACCCAACTGGTGGTCGCTGCTTGCGCGGGGCTGGGGAGCACGCCGCCACAGCAGCGTACGTGGGGAGGGGAAGCAGCAAGGGCAGAGTCGTGTCAAGGGCTTGAAGGCGCTGGAGTTCCTGAACAAAATCTGGTATTGTCCCCAAAGCGCACAGAGACGCAAAAGCTGGCAAAATAGGATTTCAGAGTGTGGCCCTGTCCTGCACACATGCACGTTTTAATGGCCACCGCTTTGTAGGATATTATTTACTCACCCTTTTTATAGGCAAGAGATAAGAATTAATTAGCCAGCTTTTGTACAACTCTTTGGAAATAGAAAGCATTAATTGCATACTAACACCCTGTTGTCAGAAATGAAAGGGAAACGCACCGCAGAGGAATGGGGCTGTGGTGGCCTGGGAATGCCGTCAGCAGAGGGTTCGCCTGCCCTCGCCTCGTACCCGCTCGGCGTCTCCACCCCGTGTGTAAAGTTGTTCCCTTTATAGAGCCAGGTACAGCGGGTGCGGCTGGCAGTGACGGTCATAGTGGTTCGCTTGTGCGTGCCAATACCCCTTTCACATGTTCTGGGTTGTAGTCTCCGGGAAACGCATATACCTGCTCTCAATGACGGTTGCATGAACGAAGTCTGGGGAGCTGAAGTCCTCCGGGATCCAGGTGGATGCTGTAACCGCGCTTGGATGCCGTGTGTCTGTGAGCAGCAGACGGTGAGAGTTGTACTTATCGGTTCAGCTTGATGCTTTGTCAGGGTTTTATAGATAGTCTCACTTTGGGTGCCAACTGTTTTCAAAATAAAAAAGTGCCTCAACAAGTTCCTGGAAAATAAACTTGTTGCAAAAAAAAACAAAGAAAAAAAGGCGAAAAGCAGGCAAGCCTCTTAAAAGGGCACTAATGAGATGTTGGCCCCTGCTAATGTAGTTGAGATAATGGCTGGGCATGGGATGGAGCTGACAGGAACAAGATCGTTGGTGTTTTCCCTTCGCTGGATATGCTGGCTTTGAAACCGTGGTACAGCCAGCCATTGAACAAACCAAATACTCTATTTCTTGGAATAAATTAACTGATGTTCTCGTGGGGACTCAGGTGGTTCAGCACTTTCCAGGAGACACGCAGCACCCTTGCGGGATAAGCTCATAGCCCAAGCTGAGACAAGTTACCCAGACCTCAAGGAATTAGTTGGAAAGAGGAGCTGTTCCTACTGCGTCTGCTGCAGGTCAAATCAGAATAAAAAAATCGTAGGGAGAGAGGGCTGTATTGTATCAGTGCTACAAGAATGCACAAGCCACGCTATCGGCGATTAAAGTAATGTAGCCAATGTAAATTACTGTATTTCAGAGGGAAAACTATTCTTCTACTCCCTGCTTGTCTTAGAATTGTCATGGACGCTGGGTTTGGTTCAGCAGTTGCCTCGATTTCGCAAGATCTCTTTTCAGTGTAATTGCACGATAACGCATTCGTCCGTTCCGGTGTTTCCACATTTCTGCTGCCATCGCGTGGCTGCCGGCGATTGTCAGCGCTCCCCGCACCGCGGGGACCCCGCTGCGTCCCGGGGGCTGCTCCCGGGCCCCCCGCAGCCCGCGTGCCCCCCGCAGTCCCCGGGCCCCCCGCAGCCCGCGTCCCCTCCGCTGCCAGCGCCGGCAGCGCCCGCCCCTGCCGCGGGCAGCCCCAGCCGTCCCCTCCCGTCCCGTCCCCCCCTCGGAGCTCTCCGCCCGCCCTCCGTGCAGCCGCTCCGGCCGCAGCCGCCTTCGCCTCTCTGGCCCCGCCGCCTGCGAGCGCCGCCCGGCTCGCTCGGGCCCAGCAGCTGCCGCTCTCGGCGGGCGGGAGCCGGCGGTCTCCTGGCACCGTGCGGCGTCCCCCCCCCGGGGGCTGCTCTATACCTCCAGCTTTACGTCCCGCTTGCATTCGAAGGCAGCGGGAGGCAGCAAATCCGCGTGCGTGCCCTGGGACAGAGTCCTCCGGGATGGGTTTGAGCGTCCCGGGCTTCGAGTCCTCTGGGATGGGCTTCGAGCCCTGCGGCAGCTTCTCCCCCGCCGCGGCGGGTCCCGCACCCGGCGAGCTGCCGGCCGCAACCGGGGGCCTGCCTGCCTCTGCGGGCGGTTTGGGGTTTGCTCGGGAGCGCGTTCCCCTGTGATTTCCAGGGCTCCCCACCTCTCAAGTGTGTACACCGGGGAGTTGGAGTACTGCTTTTAAAATGATTTTCAAAGAATAAATACCAAAAACCTGATAATGACCCAAAAATTCTGCAGATTAGAACCAGGGAAAACTTGAAGTTTGCTGTAATGGCAAAGCTTTGTAAAGCTATGCTTGATTTAGTATTTTGGTGAGTTCTCAAAAGAAGGTAAAATAACCCTGAACTTCTATGAGATAACTGGGTTTCACAAAGTTAACGATTCAGATCTCCAGATTAATTAATAGATTAAGTTAAGATTCGGATCTCCACGTGTGAAGTCCGAGGGCTGGTGCTGGCACGTCCCGGCGCGCCGCGGTTGCCCCCCCAAGGCTGTGTGCGGTGAGGTGGTGCTCAGCAGGGCTGTGCCGGGGCGCCCGTCCCTGAGCTCTGCGGCCCTGGCTGGCCCTCGCCAACCCGCCGCGGTCCCTGCCCTGGCGCTACCACCTGCACCTCTCCAGGACGGCTTTTCCTTGCCCGCGTGCGGCTGCTTCTTGTCGCTTACCGCAACAAATACGTTGTATTTTTCCATTAAAAGGCCCCGTGCTACTGAGGACTGCAACATTTTAGAGCGCTATAAATATGTTCTGAAGATTATGTCTTCTGTCTGACCTAAGTATATTCTGTAATACTGCGTGGGTGTTTCTGTTGATGGTTACACTTTGCCTGCAGTTTTTGTATGCCTGGTGCCGTAAACAAATTTTGAATAAAATGAGAATGAGGAAATATTTTAACGTTCAAGCACTGGAAGTTGGTTATACAAATGCCGTTGTTCTTGTTGCACTGCCTAATATTCCTGCTGCTTTTACGTTTTAGCGTGCATGAGGTAAGCAACAGCTTTGCCCCTTCCTTGTCCTTTTGTCGGTCAGGCTCGCTGTCATCCTTGGGGACAGGTTTCCGTTCGGTATGTAATGTCTTACTCGCCATGGCCAGAACAATTTACTTTAGCTTTTCCTACTAAAGGGAAGCGTGGTTTTGAGCTTAAAAAGATGAAATACCTTTTCCTTTCCTGCCTCCCATGTACTTCCCTTCACACGCGTCCTCTCCGAGACAGGAGGCCGTGTCCAACACTTGGATTTAATTTTGAACAAGAGAGTTTCCCTTTGTTCAGGTTTTTGCAGGCTATACGTAGCTCTCTGAAGGCAGAGCTGCAGACTCTTCGGAAAACATGAGTAGTATCAAGCATAACAAAACTTTTACAATCTGGTTGCAGTCTAGGAGATGGCATTTACCTCCTCTGCAACAGCAGGCACGGGACGATGCTGCCGCTGAGCTGCCCTGTGCTCTGCACCCAGCGACGCGGCTGCTACGCACAATGCAAAGCGATTAGGAAAATGAATGTGTCTCTCAACTAACGATCAAAATATCCATTTATAACATACCTGTTGGATTTTGACATCTGTCTGTCTTGACATTCAGCCTGTTCCTTTGGGTATCGGGCTCGGCTTGTGTTTTTTCTGGCTGAGCCTGAGATGCTGGCGGACTTGCTCTGCATACTGCGACCTTGTGTACTCAGGGACCGGCATCTGGAGCCCGGGAGAATGGCTTAGATTTTGGTCGCTAACGATGATGGTTTTTTTGGTTCATTGCTTCATTATCCGCCTGTCATTACAGAGAGTTTCATCCGGCTAAACGCATGAGGAGCAGTGGTTGTACGTTGTGTAAAAGAGTTCCCTGCGCTGGCGTCCCCAGCCTCAGCAGTGGCTCATAAGCGTCGGTGAGGGCAGGCAAAACTGCGTCACACACTGCTTTTGGTGGATGTTTGGTGATAAGATACGTGGTGGATAAAAGTAAATTTAGAGCATTGACAGCGGTATATTAACTTGAAATACCTGAAAATGGTCAGTTTCTTTTCCCTCTTGTTTTCATATTAAGAGACATGTTTAGACTTCAGCATCTTTTTAATCTCTCCTTGTTGGAATAATCAAAAGTATGTTTATAATTACAAAGACATGACCAACGTTCGTCCGTTAAATCATGAACTTCCTTGTGAACGCTTGCGAAGATTTCTGCCCCTGGCTCCAAGCCCTGTGGGCCAAAACCGCGATCCTGCCCCGTCTCCATCCTTAGGGCCGGCAGAGCGGGCAGAGAACGTTCCCAAACCCCAGAGGCCTTTCAGCGTCCCGTTCGTCACACTTCTGAGTTAACGCTTTTTGAACTGTAGCAATTGCATAGAATGTATGGAAGGGTTTCGATTACAAATCCAAAATCTGAAGGTTTATTAACGGCTGGAGGGCACTGGAATTTAAGACTTGCGTGTCGTCTTGTCAATTCACAGCATTTAAAAAACCAGTGGTGGTTGAGATGATTCTATGTATAGCAACTTTATTTGAATAGTCTGCATAGCTTGCAAAGTAAATATTAATTCCATTATGCTATAAACTGTTATTTATCATGACAGAAAGCCATAAAATTATTTTACTAGAATATAGCCAGTAAATTGCATATCCTAGATGAGATACAGCACACATTGAACTCCAGCGGCAATTACCCAACATACTTTATACATGTCGGTATTAAACACACTTAAACATGAGTCGCAGCCGAAGCTTATGCAGAAACCCTCTTTAGCCCTTATCCAGCTGCGGCGATGCGTCAGCAGAAGACGGCACTCGCGTCGCAGCGAGCACCGGCCAGGGTCGGAGAGCAAAGTGCCACGGAGTCGAAACTCACTGATACTGCTTCTTGCATATTATATGTTTGACTTCTTTAATTACCTAAATTACTCATTAAAAGTGCCTCATAATTGCCTGACTCTGAGGTATTGCGAGAAGTCTAGGTTTTAATTATGCTTTTTTTTTTTTTTTTTAGATATAGTGCGTTTAGTGCGTTTAGACTCATACAAGGCGATTATTTAAAAAGATGGATTTTCACTAATTGTTGTTCTAAATGAAGGTAGGTGTCCCTACCGGAGGTGTGGGCTGCTGGTGAAAGCGGTCAGAACTTCATGCTTCTTCCTAAAGTGTGCATGGGGTTAAACCGGCTGCGCCGGCAGCCTCCGTGGGCTCCGCTTTGATCCGTGGATCAATTATTTGTCGTGCACAAGCAGCAGTGCAGAAGGAGGGGTGCTTCCAGCTCTGCAGCATCCTGGGTAGAGGACACATCAATAGAGCCGCTGTTGTGACAGCCCAGAGGATGTTGCACAATATGACAAATTTCAGTCGGTTTCATGAATGCTGTCACTGATTGCAGCCTTCGGTGGGGACTGACCTTCAGCGTAGATTAGATCTTCCATTTTATAGCAGAAAACAATATCAGGGAAACATTAAGGTTCATCAGCAGTTGGATGCGCTTGTGCTAGCAGAACAGTGAAGGCTATCTGCCAAAAATTATTGACTTGTTGTTGACTTTTATCCACAAAAACAACTCTTTTTATACATAAGCTATGAGAGCTGTGCAGTGACTGGTGTTAGAGGAAAACCCCAACAGAATATTGAATAAAATAAGTAGTTTTAAAAAATTTTAGGTTCAGTTTCTTTCTCTTTGATGACTAATAAACATCAGCCACCTATGTCACAAAGTGTTGCCCTAAGCAGAACAACATCATCAAGTTCATCTATCATATTTGTAAATATTTTATACATTTGCATGAAAACTGGGGAGAGAAGGAGGCTCTTTTCATCAGAAACGTGTGTAAGATCAACTAGATTGCCTTCAATACCAGAAGATGAAAACCACGAGATTGTCATTGGAGGACTGTTCAGATATCAAAGGATCTTCTCAGTGTGCAACTGCCCGGTATTTGAATTGTAAAAACACCTTTGAAATTGCTCAACTCTTCATTAAACAAACAAAATCTGAAGTGGATTGGGGATAGTTCCTGATTTTAACATTAGATTATCAAAATCAAAGGCAAATGTGTAATGATTGTTGAAAGTCCATTTTAGGAGGAAAAACCCCAAGCAGAAGATTGCTGGCTGTAACGTTTCTTGGTATCCTGTAGCCAGAAGGATACAATAGCTAAAGTAGAGATTGCAAGGTCAAGGGCAACGACTGCGGTCATCTGACCTGCATAGCACACGTCGGAAAATCCCACCTACTGATACCTGAATTCAGTCCATGACTTCTCGTTGAGCCTTTATCTTTCAAAAAGACGTTGGTCACGATTTAAAGATAGGAAAAGACGGAGAATCTGCTGCGTGCTTAGGAATGATGCTCCAAGGGGCTCATTGCTTGTACTCTTCAGATGCTTCGTTGATCGCTACGCTGGCTCTGTCCCCTGCCTTCCAGGAGCCTGCAGCTGGATGCCTCCCACCTGGCAGGGCTGACGGTGCCGTGAAGAGGGAGGTGAAGTGCTGGCCCGGGGGGCTCGCTGTGCTCGTGGTAGCCTGGTGCCTCCGTGAGCCCCTCACGGAGCCGGGAGCGAAGCAGGGGCTGCTCTGCAGGGCAGCGTGCGGGGGGACACCAAGCGTAGGGACCCTAAGTCGTCTCTGGGAAGAGTGCCCGTCCTCTGACTGTGGAAGGGGCCTGTGGAAATAAGCTCTCCTAAACCTAGCCAGGCTGAAGAGAACCTTTCTAAATACCCGCAGCTTTCCTATTCCCCTCGTTTTTCACTCGGGTAGATTAGGCTTACTGAAGTTACACCGAGGCGGGTTTGACAGACTACGTGTGTGCTTTTGTGAGTCTTGTGCAAACTGTGCCACTTTTCCCCATTTCCATCTGCTTGATGTCTTGGGGTTTATACACCCCAGGACTTCGTGACAGCTTCTTACCCTGTGCACGGCACCTGCTGCCCAAGTCCTGCTACTTATCGACCGCTCATCCCTTGTCTCTGGGATTCCTGGCTTCCATAAAAAGTTTCTCCCGCTTACTCCCGAGGTCTGTCTCCCTCGCTCCCAGACCGTCTGGGGCTTTGGCTGCATTGCAAGGCGTGTTGTTCGAAGGGGCGCATTTTCTCAAAGAAAAGCAAAGTTCTGTTCTTGTTCAGAAAACCACAGGTTTCTTTCTTACATTCTTTTTTTGGAAGTTTGATTTTTAGGTTGCAAGAAGTAGCTTTACTTAAAATTTGCTGGCGTTTTTCCTCCTGAAAGCTCAGGCAAAGACTGTGGTTCTTAGCTGGTACCACTGTGCAGCCAGAGCCCTTGGTGACGCAGGGATGCACGTGGGAAAAAGATGTTGTAAACTCGGTCTGCGTAGTGTGGAGAGGTAACTCAACTGCTGGCAAGAATACAAAGCGAGGGACAGAGTCTACCAAATAAAGCTTAATTATAGGAGGTTGTAAAAATATCATGATGGAAAATTTGCAGCGTGCGCTTTGAGCAGAATCGGTGGAGCTGAAGAAGCTGCCGGCCGAAGGTCTGGTGGGTTTGCGTGGGGAGAGGCAAAGCAATCGGGACGTCGTCCGTGTAGGTGGGGAGAGTCTGAGGCAGGCGGCTTGTCCCTCCCTCCCGGTGGGAGAGGGCTGGGCAGGGCGGACATCCCACCCGACCGCTAACGAGGCGGGAGGGAACATGGCCTAATCATTGAGCCGATTCCCAGCCCAGACGACAGGGAGTTGCTCGACAGGCTGTGCTTCGGCACGAGTGTGGTTGGTACAAACAAGCCCAGATGCCCTGGACATTGGGACAACACAAGAGGGAAAATTCGGGTGTCAAAGGCCGCTGACAGATTGTCTTCATCAGGAGCGCGTATCCGAGCCGGCACGGCCGGGGACCTCGGTGCCGGCCAGGAGGTGAGTCAAGGCTGTGCCCTCTCCAAGTCCCCCCGGCGAGAGGCACAAAACCGACCCGGGAGAGACGCTGAGAAACAGAACCGGAATTTTAATGCGGGTTTATAAAATGCGTCTGGTGGTGTTGTATGACAGGTGGATCAGTTCTCCGCTTTCTGCTGTGCCACGTTACTTTTTACTCTTTTAAAACAAAGACTTGTTAAAACAACTCTTTGTTTTAAAACAACATTTTTGTTGCTTTTTCCAGAAGACTACTGACGTTCCCCCGTTCCCTCCAGCCGCTGTTGCTAAAAGCCGTCCCACGCGCTCCGATGACCTCCTTGTCCTTCCAGCGGCTCCCCTTGAACTGCTGACGCCTGGTCAACTCCGTCCTTGCCTGCCATCCCTTTTCTTTGGATCCCATTAGTGGCATCTTGGCTCTCTGCATCTGTTTCAAGGCCCTCTTCTTCCCCTTTCATGTTTTTACAGTTTTGCCCTGTTGACGTGTTCTTGTCCTGATTTCCTACTTGGTTCTGCAGTTCCCTTCACCCCTTCCGATTCTGTCCCCTTGTCTGTCATCTCTTACCTCTCCAGCCCTGTCCATCTCGGGTTGTATCCAGTATCTTTTCTTCCTCTGCCCTTGTGTGCTTTCCCTGTACCTTGTTTGCTTTCCTTGTACCCTTTCCCTGTTCCCACCCCGCATGTTCTTCGGGGCACACAACGTGCCTTCATCTTTTTCAGTGCTGCGTACATCTGCAGGGCCGTGTAACTGATTAACTGCGCTGATGATAAAATACGGGGCATGGTGTGGGTTTGGACAGGAGCGACATTGCCATTGAAGATACATTTTGTGTCGAGTGATGTAGATGTCTTTCACCAAGTAAAAGGAGCGTCTAGGACCTTCACCAAAGTCCTCTTTTTATTGCACGAGGCTCAGGGTAACAAGCAAGACCTTGAAATGCTTCATCTGTACAGGCGAGGGTTTTTATTATTGTATGTAAACAGACGTACCTCCAGCTCTGGATTTCGGGTTTTTCCTCCCCGAGACCCTTGAGGAACGTGTTCAAGGAACGTGTGCTCAGGAGTGTACAGACCTCTTCTGATCTTCGCTTTTTGGGGGTCACCATTTGAGCTATTAATCAGATAACAGTCTTTTTTATGACGGAGGAATTTCAGTAGCGGTTTGCTCTTTCACTAAACGTAGCAAGTTTCAAGATGTATGCTTTTTCCATGCCGGACTGTGGCTTTCCATGAGGGACTCACGAGAGCAGGGAAGGGCATGGCCGGGAAGCGGTGAGAAGCAGCAGGTGAGCTCGGCTGTTGGCAATTCCCTGTGTGATCTGGGGAAAAAAGGAGGCAGCCCTCGGACAGCCTGGTGGGAAGCTGCGAGCCGAGGTGTAAACCGAACACGGGGTAATGAGAGGAGACAGCGCTTCTCCTGCCCACACGGCGCATCCAGCAAGGTGCTGCCCGGCGGGTCTGAAGGTCATACCTGGAAGATCTGGGAAATAAAAGCAGACCGCCTAGCTGCTTCCCTGCGCCTTCCCTACGTAATTAATCAACAGCTACAGCCTGTCAATTAGGCTAAGTGGGGAACGGTGCGTTTCTGTCATTTCAGCAACTTCAGTTGAAATGTGTTCCCATAGGTCGGGCTGGCAAGTGTAATCTGGGTTTGCTTCCTTTTTATAGCTTCTGTCCGCTGGTTGGCAAACGAGGCACCCGGCTGCAACGGACAGAAATCGCGCACGCTGTGGGTAGGCGGGAGCGACCCTCTGCTTTTGGAGCCGGTGAAGTTCTTGGGAAACGCTGTGAAATGCCTTAAGGGAAGTTACAAGTGTGTGAATGGTTAAGGCTAAGCTTAATAAGGTCAAGATAAAATTTTTGAAGTCCCTCTCCCAACATTGACAAAACGCTACTTTTGATCTTTATCAGAGTTGAGGGAAAAGATGAATGCAGCATCGCTTGCAGCTTTGCACGGGATTTATTGCAGGGTGTCTCCACCAGAAAGCGCAAGAGCTTTGGCTGCATTTTCACGTAACTTGCTGCTCTCGTACAAGAGAAGGGGCTGTTCCTGTGCGCTGGCATCACCCTGCCGTGGCCAGGATGCCGTCCCTCTGCGAGCTGGCTCCACACCAGCGCTGGTGTCGCTTTGGAGCACGCGGTACGTGGGAGCAGGACCCCCCGCGGGATCGTGCAATGGGTCCGCCTTGACTTTGGGGGAGTTATGGTCGTTTTCTGAGCCTGGCGTAATCAAATCATCCTGAAAAACATGGAGGTGTCCAAGAGAGGAGAGTGGTAAAAATCCACCCCACCCCCCCCATGCTCTGGTGCCCTGATAAAGTGTTTTCTACCCAGGATCTTGGAGGAACATCCTTATTTTATGAATGACTTTAGGGAGAGGAGCAATCCCCACCAGGAAACCATCGGGGAGGGTGGATTTTATTATATTTTGCCAGTAAACAAAAATTGGTACATTTAATACTTGCCCAAGTCCTGTGGGATCTCTCTGAGTAATGCGAAATGACAGTTGTCACAATATTCCGTATAAATACCCATCTATTTGCAGGTGTCTGTTCTATTTTTAATGCGATCCCACCTTTCTTGCTGTGAGGGAGAAAGGGATGATCGATGGACTCTGCACCTATGCCTATCATTTATATTGTTTTGTTGTTCATAAGAATTCAGGGATTTTCATACGCTTGCTAGCTTACCACGGTAATTGTTGTTCAGGTAATTTAGCCGCGGAGCGCAGATTGGCGGGCTGACGTTGAACTGATCGCTCGGTAGCTCTGCGTAGCGACCCAAACGGTGGGTGACTGCGCAAGAGCGACCTGCGCTCCGGGGCAGAGCCGTCCTCGCGGGTCAGCCCAGGGCGCGAAGGGTTGGGTTTAGTGAGGGTAAAACGTGAAGTGGGGAAAAAGATAAATTTGGGAAAATCGGGAGGATTTGGAATGTCACAAGTGCGCGTGGTATGAGGACCGCTTTACGCCACAGTTTGATAAATTTACAGGCTGTTTCTTTAGTTTTACGTGTTTGATCTGGCATTAAGCAAACATTCTTATGTGGCTGGTATTTTTCCTTGTGGATGGTTTGAGCCCTTAATGTATTAATTTGCATATATACGTATCTATTTATATACATATATATATTTACATTGCTATAATTTACTTGCACGCATTCAGTGAATTATTCATGAGGGACGTTTTGAATTTTAATTCATCAGCATCTTGCTTAACGCAGACTGTAAATGTATTTCTGACCTCAGAGAGAGGAAAATTCGCCACGATATTGGACATGTACGCTTCCCCACGACTATGGGAAGGGCTTCGTTCGAGCCCCGGTGAGGGGGAAGCATCCTGACGCGGTTACCTGAGTACGAAGAGCCCCAGCCCCAGCGCTCCCCGGTTTAACACCTATATAACCGTAACATTGACCTCTAGTGGAACGCACAAGCTGATGTATTTACGTACCATGCCGGGTTTAAGCAACCTCAGACAGCCTTTTGCTTTGACTGTTGAATAAAGCATTTTTGTAGTCTGCTCAAAATCTTCTAGCTGTGTTTACATTTTAATAGGCGCTGCTGTAGAATAGAACATATTTTTATTGCTTACATTTATCAGTAAGAGCAAAAACCGAGTGCCTGGTTGCAGCTTTGCAGAGAATACGCTCTTCTAAGTAATCAGTGTATGAAACTATTTAGGGGAAAATACCGTAGAATTTTTAACTTGTCAGATAACCATGCTGTGCCTGCATTTGATTGCCGATATACGTTATCGGAAAGAAATTCTATTTAAAAATAAAACTTTGAGCAATGTCAGTGTGGAATAAAATGAGTAGGAAGCAGAAAGTCGCATCTCTTTGTTTCATGCTGAAAGGGAGACCTCTACTACCTTCATTAAAAAAAAAAAAAAGGAAAATTAAGCAAAGTGTGTAAGCTTTTGAAATCACTTGTTCAAAATACGGTGCAACTGAAGGACGGTTTGCCTTCAGAACAGCCCTTGAGGCGTTTTGTCCGATACTGAAGGAAGTCTGGAAGGGAAGGTGGAGGTACCCCAGCGAAGGGGGTTTTGGTGGCTCTCCTCCCTTTTCAGTGGGAAAATCCCGCAGGATTCGTGCGAACGAAGGAACAGTTTGCGGTCCGCGGGCGACTCCTGCGTGATGCCCCCACGGTGGTGGTACGAGCAGGCAGGGTCTGCCCGTTCTTGCCCGGGCTGCCCGTCCCCCTTCCCCAGGGCGGGAGATGCTGCGCAACGGTGGTGGTCGTGCGATGCGCCGTTGGCAGCGCCCCACGTGGCACGGAGCGAACGGCCGGATTCCCCGGGGAAGCCTCTCGGTCCTCTCCTGGCGTTCCCAGGAGGCAGCTCGTTAAAACCACAGATGCAATTTAAAAATACGCTTGCCAGACCTTTGTTTAAAAGGCCCCATCACTGGCAGCAGAAACAGAACGGGCCGAGGATGGGTGATGCCGTGCCGTGACCGTTCTGCGGGCTGTTGCTCCACGCGCTGATGGGGCGCAGCTGAGTTTCGGAGCCAGCCCTGCCAGGCCATAAAGCAAACTGCTCGGAAGGCGACAGCGCATCGGCAGTTCTCATCACCTGGCATCTGGACTGCCTGCGAAAGCCAGCTCTCTAACCAGAACGCGGCATGGCGTGATTTAGGAGGAAGCTCGGATTTTGCAATCTGCAGGCAATTTGGGCTGATGGATCTGCTCGCTAAAGCTAATATGGGTCTGCTCAGGACAAACAGCTTTGTCTGCAAAGCCCCTGCTTGGAAACATTTCGGTGCTGATTTGATGGGAAGCATGGTGGTGATGGATGAGCAGCATCCCACGAGCCGCGTGTTGCTTTAAAAAGTTAATCAGGTGCTTTAAAAAGTTAAACCAAAGTTTTGGGGTCGAATAGTGAATCGTTATTCAGACCCTGTTTTCTGCTGGAAAAAAATGAATGTTGATGAATCTAATGGTCTCAAATCAATTTCTTTTAAAGCGAACTGACTTTGTGTTTTGCTTGGCATGACAATTTGCAGGCAACAAACACCTATTGGCACATTTACCAAAGAAAAAGTATGGATTAAATCATAGTTAAAATAGAAGCTAGTTTTCAATATACAGCGATTTCGAACTATTTTGGTAGCCGGCGTTGGGCAGCTTTCAGCTTACGCTCCTGGGAAGCATCAGCTCATTACGCTGTGCCTTTTTTGAGCCGGTCTTTGACATGTAGCGCTGCACCGTGTCTTGAGTTACTGTGTGTTCTTCGCCCTGGGGAAACACACAAATTAGGGCATCAGGAACAAATCGTTGCCTTTTTTTTTTTTAATAAGAAAAAAGAAGAATTTAGATTCCAGGAGAAGTGACCCAGACCCCTCCCGATACCCGAGCGTGCAGCGGCAGCTCGGTGGCAGCGTCCAGCGCCCAGCCCAGGGAAGCGGTGGCAGAGGACGAGCTGCAAGAACCAGTTCCCTGTAACTACCCCGTGACCCCCTTGTGCCCATGTATCTCCGTTCCATTCTGTTTCTGCAGTTGTGCCCAGGCACAGAAAGCGCCGTGTATGCATCAGGAAAGGCCTGCAATACGTGGCTTTTCTGTGGGTTTTCCCCCCTAGTCATCTGTGGGAATGCTTTTACTGTTTCAAATGCAGATGCGGCCCCAGATCCTCCAGCAGAATTTTAACTTCTTTGTTCAAAAGCCACAGCTGGCCGTGCCGAAGGGAGAAGGGAAGGGGAAGACGTCGCAGCGTGCAGCTCCCTCGGTGTCCCCTCGCTGGACCCGAGCCCAGGCGTTTTTTTCCAGCACCCCGGGCGGGTGGCTCGCCGGCTCTTCTTGGACCAGAGCACTGCCTGTAGTGACCTTAGTGATGCTTACTGGTTGCACTGGTTCCTCTCTAACAGCATGGTAACTGGAAAGATGTAGGATTAGAGACTGGTAGGGAAATAAAAATATAACTTAATGGGGCTTTAAAATAGCAGTACCTTTTGACCTTCAAGGTGAACTCAGCTGAATGACCTTGAAATAAGCCATTCCCTTCCTGCAGACACAGTGACATTTTGAGGCTGTAGAGCACTGAAGAGGGGGAGTTTTACCTGTTTGGGTTGGGTTGGGTTTGTTGTTGTTGAAAAACAAGGGCATGACTTTAACCGGGTTTCCATGTCACGATGGCCATAGGTTGCTCACTGCGTGCGCTGCCCGGGAACGGCCGCTGCTGCCCTTGGCCCTGCCTTCTCTTGGCAGCTGGTTTTCTGGCTGGCCAAAGGCTTCCTCGCCCCGACGCCTTCTCCTTCGGCGTTGTTTTAAAGCAGCTGCAGGAGGGCAGCTGCCAGAGCTCCGGTTGCAGAGGCAGCTCCGCGTCGGCGGTAGTCGAGCGTGCTCACCCAGGCTGGCCGGTAGCAGCACAGCGCAGGACGGGCTCAAAACGACTGCGTGATCGTTCTCCCTCCCCGCGAGCATCATCTGCGGGCGTTATCTGCAGGCTGCTCGGCACAGCGGTTTGGTCGGCATCCAGCGGCTCTTCCGCAGAGTGCTCCATCACGGCTGTCTCCGTCTGGGCGTCCTGCCCTCTCTGAGGAGTAAATAAGGCTCCGAAAGGGACAAATGTGGTGGCTTACAGAGCAAAAGGAATTTAAAATGCAGTAATGATAATAGAAGTGCTTATTCTAAACGGAGCGCTCTATAAAATGGGAAGGGGTGTTTGATTATTGTGGTTAAGAAGTCTCTATGTCAACTGCTAACAAGCATGGCATCGCAGGGATTCCTTCTTACTTCTTGCTCTAACTTTTTGAATGTTACTTTCTTTTTTTTTGTCTGCATTTCTGAGTGCTTTTCATGTGCTCCATCTGCTTCGCAGCCTTTTGAATGGTATTTTCCCACCTTGGTAGGGATAATCCGTCAAATTCTGGTGTGCCGCATTATTAAGGCTACCTGGCAGCCCTTGGAGCCTGGTGATGCCGGCCTCGCTGCCTACAACGTGCGTCACATGGCAAGAGCCCTGTGGATCTTTTTCTTCCGACCTCTCTCACCGCTAAAATATTGTCCTGTGGATACCAAATGAAAAGGGTACAACCTTATTTCTTCAAAGATCAGCCAATCTAGCCCCGAGGCGTAATAAATTTCCGAACTTTGCTTTTAGGAATCATCTTTTATAAGTAATATTTTTCAGAGTTAAGTGGTAGGTACACAGTTGAGAAATAAAATACCAAGGCTCAGTGCCTTGGAGCTGTGCAGGGTTTTATGTTGTGGTGATGGCTCGGTTTCATTAGGGGAGTTACATGAGGTTAAGATGGTCCCTTTTTCTGTGGAAGGTGCTTCAGTACCGACTTAGTCCAGTCTTGCTGCTGGTCCCCTCGTAACAAGAAGTGGTGTATGGGTCTGCGCTGGTGCTCCCCACAAAAACTTTTCAAGCGTTTGGTCTGAAGCTCTCTGTCTCAGGGTGGAGAAGCTTTCGAGTCGCTCACGTTAATCTTGAGAACTGTAAATACCTGATTTGTTGTTTGAGTTGAAGCAAGGGCAGGGGCATTGGGAAGCCCCCGGTCAGCAGGACCCCAGCCTGAGAGTGCAGACCCCAGTCCGTGAGCATCCCCGTCTGCAAGCATCCCGATCCACGAGCATCCCGGTCCACGCCGGCCGCGTGAGCTTAGACGGCGTGGGCAGGGGAGATACGGCTGCTGGGGGAGCCTGAGCCTTGTCAGTACGGTCTGTGCTCTGGCTGTTATTGGGTAAACGGAGAAAGCCTTATTTCAGTCTGTGGCAGTAAGAGCGCTGCTGTTTTTCATGCACAAAATGGGTTGTCTGTTGCCAAAACAGACTCTTGCCGTCTGCCTGTGGGTCTTGTGCCATCAGCAGCTGCGTTCGTGGGGAGGTTTTATGGCCACGTGGTGTCAGACAACAAATCCGGACTGCCGTGCAAACGTGGTCATTAGGATTCTGTGCTTTTGCCTGTTAATGGTACCACAGAATGGCGATAATTATACGAAGCATCATTTAACATCATTGCCAGTGTGCTCTACGTTTATTTATACACATTTTCATTCACAGTCAGCAGAACCCAGACTCTAAAAACCACCCGATAAGTAGAATATCCCATAGCCATTACTGCATTACTAGGCTGCAAGTATTGTAGTTCAGCTTGTTGTACCATAGGCCATTTTCCGAGTTATCCAAGGGGGCTCTCTGTTTCTTTTTATTTCTTGGTTCACCCTTGCAATATTGGAGGACCAGTTCCCAAAGATAACACCTGCCGCTGCTGGTTCCTCCTCAGGAATCCATTAAAAGTCCATTAAACTCTTCACAGACATAAATTCAAAGTGCTGAAAATTGCTGGAGTTTAGAAAATGTGGGGAGATATGGAAGGCTTTTCCATTTCTTGTCAAGCAGTCTTACTTTGTTGCTGTAAAACAACTTGGACAAACTGGGGCTCCTGTCCATGGGGGCACTTGGTTCGGAAAAAGTACGTTGGCTTCCAGCTACGTGCGGTTGTTTTACGGATGGACGTATCGCATCGCGGAGGCGGTGCTGGCAGCTAGTCGTGTCTTTAGTGGAGACGTACCCTGGGTATTTTGTCTGGTTGTAAAGCACCTACAGTACAAAACTTAGATCAACATTTTGAAGTTGGCGACGTATGGAAGTTGGGTAAACGACTCACTGATATTTTTCTCCTTATCTGTGCCATTTCTGAGTTCCAGACTGGACTGAAAGTCAGGATTTCTGTATGTGATGGGTTCCAGGTCCTGGCAGCTGGATCTTGGCTCCCTGCCCTGTGCCACCCAGCACTGCGCCTTCAGGAGAAAGCACAGGGAGTATTTAGTACTTCTTGGGGCTTTTTTAATAGTTCTGGGTAAACCTCAGCGTTGTGGGATAAAGTACAACTGTTGTACGTTACTTTGGCTTGACATTTACGGCAAGTATCAACATCGTGTTGTTACGGCCAAATCATAAGGCTTAGACCAAGGGGAAAAGCAAGGCGGAGTGGGCGAGTGCGAGGAGCCTTTGTCCGAAGGAGCAAAGCGATGTGCTCTGCCTTTGGATCGCCCTGGCTATAAAGCAGAAAAGCGAAGAGCAGAAAATGGAAACCATCACAAAAGCATCAGGTCTGCGGCATTTGCAACAAAAGTCTGGGCTGATAAGTAAGCGGCACGCGCGTAGGATCAGCACGCGGTCGGGGGAAGCGTTTAGCGTGTTAAACTCGCGCAGCACTGATGCGTTCTGGGAGGTGCTGAATCGCAGATAGCGGAGATGCTGCTGGAAATCCTGGGAGGGGAAGCTGTGCCGCTGCCTTCCGACCCAGGAGAATTTACTCTCCTCTCGCCAACCGTGTTTGGGACTGCCAGGCAGCCTCCACGGCACTGGCTCTAGCACTGCCTGTCCCCTGCACGTTGGCATCGCACGCTGCTAGCACGGCAAGGGGCTCTGTCCTCTGTGATGGCAGCACTGCTGTCTGTTCGCGTCCTTAGGCCGGGAGGAGCGGGGCACGATCTTTAGGGTCAGTCCCTCGTGGAAGGCAGCCTTTCTCCGCTCCGTTTAAAGCTCTCGTTCCCGTACTGCTGCCAGCGTCAATGCCCAGTTTGCATTGATTGAGGAGCAGCTGGTGCTTGCTCCTGTTGTTCTTGGATAAAAACCCAGGGTATCCTAAATATTTTGGGACTTTATAAATCCTGTAGATCTATATGTAGAACTTACCCTCTCTCTAAAATGACCTTCAATTTATAGTTACTGATAACCACTTATTAAGGAGGAAGATAAAACACAGTCACGCTCTCGTGCATTCCTTTTGGTTCTGTGGGAAGCAGGAGGCCTTTGGTGGTTTCCCTACGTGTGGTTAAAAGTCTTGACGTGTTAAATGAGGTATGACCTTGGAAGTAAATTTGTCTTTTATCTGGAATTTGTGGAAGCAGATATTAAAAATGGACTTCATTTTATTTTACAAGGAGTCAGGGCATGCCATGGTTCTCATAATTAGTAATAAACTGATCTCTGCCTGACTACTTTTTATGATGTTTTTATTTTTTATTGATATAATCACACTTATGCCAGTCATTCCTCGGAGGCAATAGTGGGCTCACTGTAACAGAAATGTCTCTTATTTTGTCAGTGGGATCTTCCGGGTTTTCTTTTGGTTTGGCAGTCTTTAGCGATAATGTTGCTATTGTTTAAGCTCATCTTCCTGATTACTCATACCTGAAGCTGGGAAAAACAGATTGCACTTTGTTTCCTCCAGTAAAGAGGAAGGATTCATAATGCTCAAGCAGAATGTATCTGCCTTTTCAGATTTTTAACTTATAACAAACTGAGATCTGCTGTGCTCATGTTTCTTTTCATAAAAAGAATGAAAAGAAATACCCTCAAAATAAAGCAAAAAAAAAAAAAAAAGGTGAACAAATGCAGATTTTAGTGCATGGGCTTCTGCCTCAGCGCTGCGTGTCATGATGCTGATCTACCCAGCCTTAGTACTGCGGCCAAGCCTAAAAGTGCTACCTCAGTGTTGAACACGGGTACCTGACGCCTTGCAGAGATGCCGAATGATGTATTTCTTATTTTTGGCAAGATCCGGAGAGATTCCAGATGTGCGGATTCCCAGCTGCTTTTTGGCTTCTTGTCGCCTCCCTGTATCTCACCTGGGCTTACGGGCTCCTTCCCAAACACTCCTCGCCCGGAGGGGAGCGGGTCCCGCACGCGGGCCCTGGGCTGCGTGGGACTGCCGGCTGCGCAGCCGGAGTCTCGCTCTTTATCTCCTTCCACACTTGAATTCAGCATTGGAGATGGGCCTGTTGCTGCTTTTCTCTCCTGCTAGCCTAAAAAAGAAAGCACAGAGATATTTTCCTGCTGCAGCAGCACCAAAGATTGCGCTCCTCTCCTCCTGCCAGCTGCCCTCCCAGAGCGGAGCAGCTCCCCCAGATTTGGGGCGTCCCCTAACCCCTCTTGGCCGGGGCGATGCAGGACGGTCCTTCGCGGCCGTTGGTTAACCCGGCTCGTGGGGGCAGAGGAGGTTTAAGCAGCTGTTACGCGGCTCCGCAGCTGATCCGAGGTAGCCGTCGTCCCCTGTGCGGGGCAGCGGGGGCGAAGGGGAAGCAGGGACGTGCACCGTAGGATCGGGGGCAGACCCTGCCTGAGCCACGGCCGAGGAGGATGTGCCCGGGTGCCCACGGTACGGCCCCGACTGCCGCATCGGGCATCATCCCTGGGACGGAGGAGCCAGCAGGGCCGGCTGCAGGTAGGCAGGTGGAATGGAAATATGTCAACAAACAGGAGTTTCCTGAGGCCTGAGCCAGGCTCGCTCTTCCGTCCGATTTGCGTTCCTGTTGCCAGCTGGGGAGGTGAGACTTACTCCGGAAGCAGGTTTACTGCAGGCAGCGGCAGGGTCGTTTTCTGTACGACGTAAGTCGGCAGCTCCTGGCAGGGAGAGACTGGCTTCTTGTTAATGGGACTGTCATTGGCAAATATGAAACTCTCTTTTGGCGTGTTTATTGCGTTACAAGAACAATTCCGCAGTTACTGAAGAGGAGAAGGTTTCTTTGGCTTTGCTGCATTGCTGTGTTCGCTGACTCCCTCTCCCTGCTGTTCTCATTGCTGCTTTGGAAGGAGCAATGCGGTCCCTGTTGTTAAAACGTCCTCACGTGTAAGGAGGCTAGCTAAGGGCGAAGGAAGGTGTCCCGTTGGACTCTGGCAGATGCAACCCCTGAGCTGTAATAGCCAGGGTAGGCTGCAACAGACGTGACCTTGGCTGTCATGATCGGGGTGAGAAACGGGAAACCGTGGTGAAAAAGCCTCGGTAAGCAGGGGGCCAGGCAGGTGAGCCATGGAACTTTTCTGTTCCATCTTCGCTTTGCAAGCTGTCCGTGCGCTTGCTAGCACGAGCATCCTCAAAAGCGCCACGCAACGCGTTGGAATCACTTTGCAAACTTTTTGCTGTACCCGCAGGAGACCTTGAACTATAAAATAGCATTTTATTATCTGCATAATGCTGGACTCTTGCTGTAATGCCAATGTCAGAAAGATTGTTAATAAATAATGAACAGCAGAATGAGCCAAGGGTTGACCTTTTGTAGAGCACCATCTGTCACCGGAGCTTCACTCGATCTTTACTTCCAGTCTTGATTTCTTTTCCCATCCCCCTTTGGGGATATTGTAGGTTTCACTCTTATTAATAGCTTTTGTCTGACTTGTAAAAACTCTTGTAAAATTGAGAGGTTCCCAGCTTTCGTGGGAGACAAATATTTGGGGAACTAAATCACGGATGTTTGTGGAACTGCCAGTGACTATAAACGACCAAATCCCTGTGGCAGAGGAAAGCTGCGTGAAAACGTCCCCGGATCCCGTGAGTTAGGGAGGGTGTCTGAGAGCATCCTTGGGACACTAGATCATTGGGGCCTGAATTTACAGCTGCTGTGTTTTCCACTTTCTATGTTGTCTGGCAACGGTAGTGTAAGAAAGAAGGCAAAATCCAGGGAAAGATTTTGCCGAGTATTTTAAGTTAGGGCTTGCTCATGTGCTCTCAAGAAATTGGTCCGGCACGCGTCGAGGGGTCACCTGCGGGTAAGCAAATGAGTCGCAGCGAGCGCATGCTCCTGGTCCGCTGCAGGGTGAGCATCGTGCGTATCTCGTCACGTAATTCGGGAGGAAATTACAGGAAGAGAAATGCCCCAGTTTTTCAAACTGTTCATAAATAAGTGCTTGGTAAAAGCGTGCAAGTTCCTCCCCTCGGTTTGGGGTGCAAGTGGCCCGTTGGGCAATACGGTTCAGGTTCGGTCCCCCCCTTTAGCAATAGTGTCATCAATTGACGGAAATGATAATCAAATATGATCTATAGAAAATTTCCTTCCTTAATTCTTTGTAATTTCCAAAGCCTTGAATCATAGAAACCCGATGGAGGGAAAATCCATTAAGTGATTTCTCCTGCCTTTTGAGCCAAAGGTGGATGATGCCCTGCAGGGTGTTTTCTAACGTTGTGCAGAACCTAAAATGTTCCAGATGATGAAACTTCCATCACTGGGCCAGGCGGTGGTTCTAAAACGTAATAAATCATAGTGCCACCACGGTTTCCTTCATGTTCTGCCTGAGTTGAGGAAGAATTTCCTTGTTTCTCTCTACTGTAACTTTCCTACCACCTCCAGAAATACTTGCCTTGATGTCTGGTGGTTTCTTTTCTGTGGGCTTTCCAACCGGGTCCTTCGTCCCTCAGTCCGAGCAGCGTGGTGGGCTGGGGTGAAGCTCCTTGGTGGTGTTGGTTTCTTTTTTTTCTTTCTTCCTCAATGTTGGTTATTTTGAAGGTAACTTAGATTAAGCTCGTTTTAGCCTCTGTATCCTGACTGAGCTGGAAGGAGGAATGTTTACAGTGTGACTCCCTACCTTTTATCTGGACCTTTAAATGGAAGGATTTTCTAGTTAAATGCCTTGCTGGGTCCTATTTCAGAAATGTCTCCTGGTTTGACTTGGCCGCAGTTTGGATGCAGATCATTCCCCTTCCCACACGTTAGCACGAGCTGATGGTTATAATTTGTAACATTAGAGAGGCTGCAGAGATGGGTCTAACTGTGCACGGATCACAAGAATCCTCCCTGAACGACGTCGCTTCGGTATTATTCACCTTTCGGGCAATGCAGCGCTGGCGTGTGCTAATTTAAATATAAAAGTGCTTGAAACCCGAACTATGGACAGTACACACCACTTTCACCGATGAAATGGGACTGCGGGGTCCCACCGGGTGAGCTGCGGGGGTCTCTGACCTCGACCTGTAGGCTCCCTTCCCTGGCCATGCATGTCCGGCATCCCAGGCTGCGCCGGGGTCGGCATTTCCAGGAGTTAATTTGGGACCCGGCCGTGCATCAGTAGCCCTCTAATTTATGTAAAAAGCGACCTTTGCCTGCATTTCCCCCTGTTCCTGTCCTCCCTTCGCAGTCTCTCTCTCTCCTAAAGAGTGCTGACAGGAGCTCTCCTCCTTCCTTGTCATTTTGGAGATCGTCAGCGAGCCCTGTGGAGAGGTGACCTCCAGCAGGAGAGCGACCGGCGCTGGACGCAGCCCAAGCCAGAGCCTCCTCCGGCGGGCAAGGTGATACTGGCCTCGCATCAGCATTCACGGCGGCTCCCTCTCCTCGGAGAGGAGCGATTTCTTCTGGAGCGAAAGGTCCCGTGTGCTGTGAAGAGCAGAGCCCCGGCAACGGGGAGAGAGCCTGGCCCTGAGCTCCCTGACCCGAGAGAGGCACAAAGCCCAATTTCGCGTTGCAGTAGCCGCTCTGTTTGATTTGCTGTGGTTATTTTCACTGTCCTTCTGTCGGATGCTGTTGGGGCGTTGATGCTGCGGTTCGGCAGGCAAAGGCGGCTCAATGGCACGCGCTGCCGTCGCTGCCGTCCTGACCCGCACCGCTCGCAATGTGTCTCACATGATGCCCGTGCCTTTTTGTATGGATTTCCATGGGTTTATTGCTCTGAACTGCTCCTTAGCTGAATGTAGCCATCGCTCCGCAGCTTTCCTGTGGCGTTGGCATTGCGGCTGCGGTGCAAGTGTGCGGGGAGGCAGCCGTGGGTGCCCTAAGGGGGCCAGGGAGCAGAGAAACTCTGCTCCCCTTGAACTCAGGAGAAAGAGGAGAGTCTACGACCTCTGGAAGAAGGGGCGGGCAACTCAGGAGGACTACAAAGGTGTAGCGAGGTTGTGCAGGGAGAAAACTAGAAGGGCCAAAGCTGAGTTAGAGCTCAGTCTGGCTGCTGCTATAAAAGACAACAAAAAACACTTCTTCAAATACATTAGCAGCAAAAGGAGAGCTAAGGAGAATCTCCAGCCCCTAGTAGATGGGGGAGGAAACACAGTGACCAAGGATGAGGAAAAGGCTGAGGTACTTAATGCCTTCTTTGCCTCAGTCTTTATTAGCAGGGCCGACTGTTCTCTGGGTACCCAGCCCCTGGAGTCGGAAGATAGGGACGGGGACCAGAATGGAGCCCCCATAATCCAGGGGGAAATGGTGAGTGACCTGCTGCACCACTTAGACACTCACAAGTCTATGGGGCCTGATGAGATCCACCCGAGAGTGTTGAAGGAGCTGGCAGAAGAGCTCACCAAGCCCCTTTCCATCATTTACCAGCAGTCCTGGCTAACTGGGGAAGTCCCTGCTGACTGGAGATTAGCGAATGTGACACCCATCTACAAGAAGGGCCGGAAGGAGGACCCGGGGAACTACAGGCCTGTCAGCCTGACCTCGGTGCCGGGGAAGCTGATGGAGCAGATCATCCTGAGTGCTATCACACGGCATGTAGAGAATAACAAAGGGATCAAGCCCAGCCAGCATGGGTTCAGGAAAGGCAGGTCCTGCTTGACCAACCTGATCTCCTTCTATGACAAGGTGACCCGCCTAGTGGATGAGGGAAAGGCTGTGGATGTTGTCTATCTAGACTTCAGTAAAGCCTTTGACACGGTCTCCCACGGCATTCTCCTGGAGAAACTGGCTGCTCATGCCTTGGACGGGTGTACTCTTCGCTGGGTAAAGAACTGGCTGGACGGCCGGGTCCAAAGAGTGGTGGTGAATGGAGTTTACTCCGGTTGGCGGCCGGTCATAAGCGGTGTCCCCAGGGCTCGGTGTTGGGGCCAGTTCTGTTTCACATCTTTATCAATGATCTGGACGAAGGGATCGAGTGCACCCTCAGTAAGTTTGCAGATGACACCAAGTTGTGTGGGAGTGTTGATCTGCTGGAGGGTAGGCAGGCTCTGCAGAGGGACCTGGACAGGCTGGATCGATGGGCCGAGGTCAATTGTACGAGGTTTAACAAGGCCAAGTGCAAGGTCCTGCACTTGGGCCACAGCAACCCCATGCAACGCTACAGGCTTGGGGAAGAGTGGCTGGAAAGCTGCCTGGCAGAGAAGGACCTGGGGGTGTTTGTTGACAGCCGCCTGAATATGAGCCAGCAGTGTGCCCAGGCGGCCAAGAAAGCCAATGGCATCCTGGCTTGTATCAGGAATAGCGTGGCCAGCAGGACTGGGGAAGTGATCGTGCCCCTGTACTCGGCACTGGTGAGGCCGCACCTCGAATACTGTGTTCAGTTTTGGGCCCCTCACTACAAGAGGGATATTGAGGTACTGGAGCGTGTGCAGAGAAGGGCAACGGAGCTGGTGAAGGGTCTGGAGCAGAAGTCTTATGAGGAGCGGCTGAGGGAGCTGGGACTGTTTAGCCTGGAGAAAAGGAGGCTGAGGGGAGACCTCATCGCTCTCTACAACTACCTGAAAGGAGGCTGTAGAGAGGTGGGGGTCGGTCTCTTCTCCCAGGTAACAAGTGATAGGGTGAGAGGAAATGGCCTCAAGTTGCACCAGGGGAGGTTTAGACTGGATATGAGGAAATTTTTCTTCACCGAGAGGGTTATCAAGCATTGGAACAGACTGCCCAGGGAAGTGGTTGAGTCGCCATCCCTGGAGGTATTTAAAGGACGTTTGGATGAGGTACTTAGGGACATGGTGTAGTGGTGGGCTTGGCAGTATTAGGTTTATGGTTGGACTCGATGATCTTAAAGGTCTTTTCCAACCTATACGATTCTGTGATTCTGTGAAACTCTGTTTTGAATTGAGATAAGGTAAAAGTAGAGAGGTCTAGGTTTTTTGAAGCCAGGCATCCTGTTAAAATTCATTTAAGCCCCAGAATAAGGTTCAGTAAGGTAATGCACTTGCTGGGGAAGCACGCTCGTGAACCCCTGCAAGCGACTCGGGCTGCGGAGGGGCCGGCAAGCGATACATGCAAGGTCAGACTTGGTCCTCTGCACGTGTAACCGGCGCAGGGACATCCTTTAAACAATACGTGCCTCGGTGTCCGAGAGGAGAGCTGGCGTCGGGAGCCAAAGGGTGGGAGGCTCTGAGGGGCAGGGTGCTGCCAGGCGAGCCCCGAGCACGCTCGGCGTGGCACCTCACTTTCTGCTCACATCAGTGTCTTGCATTTAATTTTCTTGTGGGTTTTTTTTTTGTTTTTGTTTGTTTGGTTGGTTTTTAAGCTAACTGTAGCTGGAAAAGACGGAAAATTTTAGAACTTTCCAACTCTGTCTCTGATGGCCACTGGCACATTTAATTGAATATCTGGACTTTTGCTCATGGGACTGCTTCTCATCAGAATGAGATACTCCACAGTATCTTCCTCCCGAACTGCGGAAACAACTTTATTTGATTCAAAGTACGTGGAAAGATAAAACTTGAAAGTCAATTGACTTAAATGTGGAAAAAAATGCAGCTTGGTTATTATGGCGTATGCTAAATTTTAATAGCATTTAGAAAGTGTTTTGTGGGGTAGAAAGGAGAAGCAAACCCATCAAACCTCAGCTGTGTTCTGGTTTATAGTGCAGAACACTTTGCTGCTGCCATCCAAAGGCTTTAAAATGTAATAAGGCACAGTTGAACCCAAGGGTTTCAAGATATATGTAAAAAGCATGCATATAATGGAGTAGAATAAAAGGTTTCACTGCAGAGCAGGTAGGATTTAGGCAGAGATGCTTTTAGTGGAAAAGCCTCTTTGACTTGTTCCATTTCGTAGATAATTATTTACTAACACGTGCGACTACTTAAAGAATAACATTTTGAAAAGTTTTGAAGGCTTGGAGTATCTCTAATGTATTATGGTTCTTCCGTTAAAAAAAAAAAAACCACAACCAAACCCACAGTTGCAATAATGTACTAATCTGTATTTTTAAATACATTGAAAAAATCAATGAGGGAAGCTGCTGTTCTTTGGTTAAAAAAGTAAACCTGGAGAGTGCTATGTTTCAACAGTGTGAAATAGTGGTTGTCGTTTCTGACTTGAGCAAGTGCTGTCACAGCTGATGCCTAGTTTTCATCTGCAATTTTATTTTTCGTTGTATTTCTTTTTTAAAGATACTGTGCTTTCTTGCACAGATTTATAGCCCTTTCATCTTTATACGCTAATAAATATGTTGTTATGCGCTTTTTGCAAACTACTGCAGAGAATTAAGCCCGTAAGTCTTTCCCTGATATTAGTTCAGGTGTTCTGTCCTGTTACTGAGTGCATTGCTTTTTAGTGATGCCACTGGGAAAAAAAAACAATCTAAAAGAGAAAAATAGAATCCAGACTTAACTGGATTTTGCTCTTACTTGTAGTGGTGTAGCCAACAGCTGGAATGGCTTTCCCAGTTCTCTCAGGTGAGTTATCCAAAATTTTTATTTGCAAAGTGGGAGCCATGAATTTGCTCGGTTACTGGGCATTTAAAAAACCCAGTTCATGAGTATCTCCAGGCTGGTCTCTGTGCGGTTCGGTCCCCGCTCTGTGGCTCAGGCTTTCCACTGCTTTGAGCAGCAGCTGGGATGCCAAATCAAATACTTTCCTTTAAAAGTACCGGTATAAATGCATATTTTAATGAAGGTTACACTGATAATGCCTGAAAGTAGGGGAAATCGTTGCTGGGCCAGCTGCCTGAGAGCGTGGTGGAAGGACGGGCTGACCCAGGCTCGTAGCGCCCGTTTGCAGCAGGGAAGCAGCCGTTTCTTCTCCTGGTTTACGGATGATGGTGACTGTCACGACAGGCAGCTTTCATAGCCTCGGTTTCTCTGTTTTGCTGCACTGAAGCTCCCACCATTTCTGCGTAATAAAAAGTTACTGCATGTATGCACGGACTAGATAATTTTTTTAAAAGCTTTTCCTTAACTGTAGCAGCTCACCTCTGTCTGTTAGCAGTTTAATGGAGATGAGAGCTAAGTGCATTAAAACCCTCTTTCCATATACATCTGAAAACAGGCTGCCTTTCGAGCAAGCGTTTTATCACATCAGACCTATTTGAGACGCTAATCCGATGCCAGTGGAACCTGCGTGTGGCTGTGAACCACAGGATCGGGCCCCACGTAGCTGGTCCCACCGAGTGGGCGGGTGGCGAGGGGAGGAGAGGGGACAACGAGGGAGGGAGAGCAACCCGTGCTCGATGGCAGACCAAGCCGGATCCCTCTGTTGTCGGTGCAGTGGTTTCACTCGCGCTTTGGACAACCAGAGCATGCCCTTTCGGGGCCGGGGCCGTCCGTCCTTGCTCACAGATGGAGTCGGCTGCCCATCTGGCAGGGGCAGAACAACGTCTCGACTTCCAGTGTACGGTGGCTGTCAACCACTTGGGTGCTTTTTTTTTTCTTTCATAAATGCAGATGGCCTGCCTGGAGAACGGTATAAACAGGTTACAAAGTCAGCGGTCCCAGGAGTTTCAAGTTAAAAATGGTAAGCAGTGGAACATGCTGACTGACAGCAACAAAATTAGATGCTAGAGATGAGATAATTTGACATGTTTGTTGCAGCATTATTTATTAAAATGTAAAGTATAATTGTATAGATAAATCGTGTTTCTCATAGATCTCATTCTCTCTGCCAGTGGAGTAGCTACAGAGTGGAAGGTTGCTTAGGATTTCGGATAATGCCTTCAGGAGTTCCTGATGTCTCATGTGAAAAAGGCTTTCACCTTCCGCCAGCCCGTCTCGTGCTGGTTGTTGGAAACGGGAGACTAGGCTAACCAGGGATGGATCTAGTGTGATAATGTCTCTATTTCATGTCTGCCAGTAGATAATCCCCCACAGATTAAATTCTGAACTTGCTTCCACGAAGATTCGTTTACTGACATACTCTAACGATCCTCCCTGATAGACACACACACAGACACACACGAGCCGCATGGCAGGAGGTGCGGCGGTCCCGTCAAAAATACAGCAATGACTGAAGAGGGAGACACAGGCAAGAGCTGCTTTTCCTTAGACCTCTCCTGGGTCTAGCTGGGGAAGCCTGTACATTGTCTGAGGAGCAGTATTAATCCTCAGCTTCTGAACAAAGATGCTGCCTTTAATAGAGCTTGCTTTTGAAACATAACTCCTGGAGTTGTACAAATACCCCATCAATAGTGCAGCGGCTCATTGCATTGTCCCCAGTGCATGCAATCTTCATTATTTGCACTGTTGGTAAAAGGCTGCGTTTCTAGCAGATCCGCACTACTCCATTTAGCCGAGAACAATGATTTATTCCCCCCTCGCCATCGGACACCCTCTGTTTCCCCGGCTAATAACGAACTCTGGCTGCGAGGGAGGGGACGGGGAAGGACGGCTCTGCTGCAAGGAAAGGCAGCAAACCAGGCGTTGGGAAGAAAAGCTCCCACTCCCTGTCAGATGGCGTTAAAACATGTATATGTTGCTTAAAGCCCTAAGTTATCCACTGATGGAGATGTTACTAAAGCAGGCTTTAATTCCGAGTAGTCTGGCACCCTGAACAGGGCTGCGGGTGGAAGGTGCTGTCTTAATGCTGGTGGTTTGGGGCCATGCATCCCCTTCCTCGTACCTCTGGGGCCGCCTCTTTCTTTCTTTCTTTCTTTCTTTCTGCCAATGTTGGGGCTCGAGTGGGTATAGCAAGTCTTGCCGCAGACCATCAGCCCACCTCCGGCTCGTCTCGTGGATGCCCTGCCCTGTGCTTGCTCCTCGACGGCTTTCTCAGGCTGCAGAAGGTTCTCGGAGCAGATGAGAGAGAGAGAGATAAGGCATTGCTAGCAGGCAAAAGCACGATGTTGTGGTGGTTTTGTTTGGTTGTTGTTGACGTGTGGAAATCACGTTACATTTCCAAGACTCAGCACTCTGGGCCTTTGGAATAACCTGCCGGAGAAGAAACGCGAGCTGCTGCTGTCGGAGGCATTAACAGGGGGTCGTTAGCTCCCCAGCGTGAGCCTAATGCAGGGCAGGGCGCAGCTCGGTGCGGGGGCTGGACTGCGGGCAGAGAGGCAGCTCTTCCAGCTCTCGGGAATCCCTGAGCATCCGCTGCTGACGACAAGCAAAGAAGCAAATACCGGCGACCTCTGACTGCCGGGTGTTTCTGCCTTTTTGACTTCCCGCCAGTGAGCTCGCATGTGGGACGATCGATTCGGCGCCCGCGCACGGTTTGTGGGTAAGGGCAGAGGGTGCCTTGAGTCTCGCGTGGCTGGTCTGCACCTTCCGCTGCAATTTAACAGCTCGGGCGTGCTGGATTGGCGCAAAGAGCATCTGCACCCCGGGAGGAGGACAGGGAAGGGCATCCTTGCTGTGCCGCTTTAGACATTTCCCTTCTTTAAAACTGTTCTGACCGGGCAAACTGGTACAGCAGAGCTGTGCGGTTATCGCTCGGGCAAAGGAAGAGATCTGTTGGTATCTCGGTCCAGCTGTCACGCAGAAACCTTCACCAGCCCCTTTTTTCCACTGTAAGTGCCAATCGTGACAGCAATTCGGTTTCACGGTTGCATACGCATGTGGGCTGAGTCATTTGTCCACTCCAAAGCCTTAATTCTTCCAGAGTCACTGTTTTCCAGGGTACGGCCTCCTCTCCTAAAGCTCACTATTCAGTTATAATTCCCAATTGACTACTGCTTTTGAGATCTGTCAGCTAGCCAGCTTTTAATCCATTAAACGTGTGTGTTACAGATAATGTATAGCGGTGGTTTTTTAATATTAGAATGCTGTTTGGTACTAAGTCAAATGCTGTACAAAATGTTAAGTGCCTTACAAGTATGCTGCCTTTGTCAACCAGACTTTGAACCTCCTCAAAGAATGAAGTCAGGTTTGCTTGACAAGAGCTATTTCCCACGAAACCAAGTTGGTGAGCATTAGTTGTAGTCACATCTTTTAATTCCTTATTAATTGAATCTCATACCAGTTTTTCCACTGCTTTGCCTGGGACCGGTGTTACACCAGTCAGCCCAACGTGGAAGAATGAGAGGTTCATTCTGCTTGACCTTTTTGGATATTGGTTAAGAGAGAAATTGTACAGAACATGGGTATTGCATGTGATTAAAAGTTAGTAGCCCTTCCCATGTTACAAGTGGCAAACATGACAGTCTATTTACTTCCTCTCATTCCATATTGCTATATATTGCATACAGATATTGGATGTAGTTAATAATGAACGCCAGCCAGAAAATAGCGTTTCTGGTGACTTTATAAAAAGTAGAGAGCCTTGATGAACAAGAACAGAGAGACTTTGCTGTTCTTGCTTAAGAACAGCAGAGAGAGATTTTGCTGTTCTTCTTGCTTAAGAACAGCAAAATCTCTTCCCATTGCTGCAGATGTTCAACACGTGCACTGTTACCTCTGCACCTGAGATAAAAGTCTGTAAAATTGGGTAGGCGGCAAAAACAGGGTCTGAGTGAGCGCATGGCTAGAGCCCGTGTCGAGGGGTGCTCGGTCCTTGAGTGGCACAGGGGGAATTAAACAGATGAGTAGTGAAAGAGCATTTGGGTCGTACCTAGTGGGAGCTGTGTCAAATGAAGTACATCAGGTACATGAAGGCAGATGACACTATTACAGTTTCATCCTGGTTTCATTAGGGAAACAAAAAGACCGGTAAGTAGATGACATTTTTGGCTTAATCCAGTAATATATTAGAATAAGCCAGCAGAGAAGCCTGCAAGTTTGCTTAATCCTAGGAAAAATGTGGTGCCTTTTTTTTTTTTTTTTATTTAAACATTCTTGCTTCAAGCTTCAGAGTGTTCTTATTTGGGAGTATGTTTCCAGTTATTTGCAATGTGCTAATTACCCAGTGGCAGAACCTAAGTGGGTGTAAATTGTCATATCTCTGCTGACTTCAGTGGAACCGTGGCAATTTGCACTTCAGGAGGATCTGTCACCTAGATTCTTGCCAAATTTGAAATCCCTTCGCTCTAACTTGGCTGGGGAGCCTCAGGCTCGTGGGAATGCAGAAGAAAGCAAGCGTTTTGCAGGGCTTAAAATTCTGCGCGTCTCATTGATTTGTTAGCGTTTGTGTTTGTTATTCCATCCGCCACAGTAATGTGTAATGGATACTTGAGCCATCTCGACTGATGAGAAAGGAATCCTGCTTCAGATCGCGCCGTTGCCATGGAAACCGCTGCAGCGGTACCGCGCGGGCTCCCCGCGAGCTGGCGGGGGGCATCGGTGATAATTCAACATAGAGGAGGCAGCGACACGCGCAGCCTTCAGAAGCCTCTATGAAGTCAAAAACGTGTTAAGGGCTTGCGCCTTTCCTCGCGTCTTTTGACGTGACCGCGCGTCCGGCCAGGACCTCTCAATGCCCGCAGAGCGGCTGGGAGCAGCGGACGTACCCTTCCTCCCCAAATGCCCCGAGTTTTACAGACAGCTAACCCTTCCTTTTCAGAGCAGACTAAATGAGAGATGACTCAGGGTGATGGTAAATAGCGAGTGGGGAATTCCAGGCAGAAGGGCATAAATTCAGATTTGTTTGGCCATCTAGCATCCTGACGTTTCCTGCTGTAATGGCCTTTTAATTGATTAATCCTAATATAAAAGATTCATGTTGTCAGCTCCCTCCACAGCTTTTTCAGTTCAGCGTCATCTCGGCAGCCAACAAAAATGTGTCTCGCATCGATGAGAGCCACGGAGAAAGCGGTGGTGAGGGCAGAGCCGGGCACGGGAGGCCCTGGTGCCTCTGCAGCAGCTCGGCGCGAGTCACCTTACCCGAGTGCGAAAGGCCGTTCCTGCGCTGCTCGGAGCCGGCCGAGGTTGTCCTGCCTGTGACGGCACCGGCGAGCCATCCGGTGACGAGGACCGGGGAGGACAGCACGCCGCAGCTGGTGCCCTGCGCTGCCCGCCCCGCGTCTCCTCCTTCAGGGCAGGCGCTCCTCTTTCTCCAAGCTGTTGATAGGGCTCTTGGTGGCTGCTAATCTTACCTTGGCACGCTGATCGTGAACCCTTCCCTATAAATCCTGCGGTGCCTACTGACCTTCTGAGGGGTTTTCTCCTGGGATGTCACAGGAGGCGGTCAGCTGGTTTTCTGTGTCTGCCAGGGCTATAAAAATGTTTGAGATAATGATATCACTAGCAGGACGATACCCAAGAGCCTCGTGAGACTCTGCCCCTGCATCTAGATGCATCGTGCAGCTTCGGCTGGAATTTGTCTGTTGGAAGAAGAAGTAAGAGGAGAAATCAATCCTTGTTTTCCCTTACTCTGTTCATTCCTCAGTTGCATCAATGGTTTCTCAATGATTTTTACAAACAAATGAAGGACTTCCCTAAAAATCACAGTTTTACGAGTGCTTCTGAGAAGATTTCCCATGCAAAGCCTCTCCATTTTTTGAGATATTAACATCAAAATTTGCCTTTCCCTTTGTAAGGGAAGTACCTGCGGCCCTGCCTGCCTCTTCTCCATTTTCCCTCTCATGTCTGACCTTACTGAGCAGACTACTTGCAGTCACCCTCCGCGTGCCCTGCCCTCTCCTCCCACCCAGAGCGTGCCCGCTGTGCTCGTCCGAAGTCAGCTCGGCTCAGATGCTCCTCAGCCGCCCTCGTCCCCCATGCTCCTTGCCATGTCTCAAGCCTCTGACACCTCTGACAGCCTCTCCCCTCTGTGCATCCTGCCACTTGCAGCTCGTTTCTTTTTTTTTTCCTCCCTTTTTGGCTTATCTGCCAGAGGGTGCCTGTCTCGTTCGGTGTTCAGAAGCTCATTTTTGCTCCCGTTAGTCCCCGATGCCAAACGCCCCCGCACTTGCTGGCTGGATTTGCTTTTTCTCGTGCCTTTCTCAGGAGTGTCCGGTGAGGCGCATCCTTGCTCCTCCTTCCGACTGTCCTCCGCCGGGATGCCTGCAGAGAACTCGCAAGTGCTTCATCCGACAAAGTGCTGTGATGGCTGCCCTTGAGGCAGAGCATCGTTTTTTTCCATCGCTCCTCCGTATGTCTTGCAAGGTCTCTTACGTGACGCAACAGAGTCCTGTCCCCATCCGTTGTGTCTCAGGTCCACAGCAGTATTATAATGTTATTTATAATCGCAGTAAAGGACCTGGGGCCACCTTGCCTTTCTGCTTAGCTTAAGTAAAGGCGGGGTGAAAAATGAGTTTCTCACTCCCTCTGTGCTTTAACTCTTGGTATCGTTAAATACTGTCATTGTTTCTTTTACCTTGTCTGATGCTAACTGTATTTATTCATGTTATGTATTGCTTTGAAGGCATCGGTATTTGGCATTCATTTGAGTCAGTGCCTCAAACGATGCAGCCCTTTCCTATTTCTGCAGGTGCATGGTAGTAAGCATAATAATCCTCCAGCGAGTTGGGCACACTTTCTTAAAGAAGATAAATCCACAGGCAGTGAGAGATTTTTCCAGAATCTTATTTATCAACCATCTGCTTGTACGTCTTATCCCTTCCCCTCCTCATCCCATTTCCAGATGAAAGAGGGGCAAACACTGGGGTGGGGAGAGCAGGAGGGGCTGCACAGGTGGCCTGGGGCCGGCGTCTTTGAATTTACCATACCCGCATGGCCCTTGCTTATGAATTACTGCGTGTTAAAATAAATATACGCATTGATGTCATAAACAGGTGTAACGTACCAGGTAGCAGATTTTTATCTACTTTGGGCCTAATTCATTAACATTTTGCTTGTACAGGCATATCGTTATCTTTATGTGGCTTCTCTGGTTGGCCATATGGGTTTGTTGGCTGCATAGTATTTTTCAGCAAGGATGCAGCAAACTTGCCATCTGGGTGATGTTTGCCCGGCTACTTGAAATAGGTTGGTTTTTTTTTAAATGTGGACGTAAGAAGTTTCTGTTATCCCCGATTTTACCACGGGTGGTGCGTAGTTTGCTCTCCTCAGCATTGAAGCACTGGGCGGTGGTTCCCGGCGTTGAGAAGAGGTTGATTATTGCTGGGGCTGTAATGAACCTCCTGTGCTGTGCAGCAGACGTCTCTGCCGGGTTATGTGCAACCGTCTCCAGGGCTGAGGAAGCTGGCTTGGGACCTAATAGAAACAAATGTTTCTCTGCAAACGAACGTTGATATTCCAATAATAAGGGTGTATTTTATTGCACAGTTCCCGGGTTGGTACGTTACGTAAAGGTGATTTATGGATGCAGAAACGACAGCAAGTGAACCACAGGAGCCGTCAGTATGGGGGGTGCGAGCGTCCCGGAACGTGCCTCAGCTGCGGGAGCGGGGAGGATGCTCCTCGTGGCGGGGAGTTGCCGGCTGGGACCTCATTTCCCTCCCTGGCGAACACTGTGCCCGCTCTCGGTGATGGGACGCTGGCCTGCCCGCCGGCGAGCTGGGGAGCATGGCAGCTCCGGTCTGTATTCTCACCTCGCTTAGCTCGGTGGAAGAGGGAACCCGCAATACCACGTTACTAAGCAGCATCTGGAAAATTGCCCTTAGGTCTTACATTTATGTTTGTAACCTTTGTAAAAATATTATTTCCCATTGCTACCCGGTTTTTATAATGTCAATATACTAAGCTCTACCTCCCAGTATTACATCTTACACACAGCGCTGCCTTTTTTATACCCTAGAGCACATGTGTTTTCTAAGCTGGCTTTCAAAAATAGCCGGTTTTCAAAAAAAAAGAATTCACGGGAGACTTTGCTGTTGGCAGGGAAAGAAGTTTTTATCGTGGTCTGGAGCGAAATGCGCAGCGGATCTTTAATTGAAGTTCACCTTTAGCATTCAGGGTTCTTCTGGCTCCAGTTTGAAAGCCGTCACGGTGGATCATTATCTGCAGAGATTAGCTTTCCTTTGGGACTTTCTTCTGTGCTGCAACTCCAATGCACAGAGCCAGAAAACCCACCCACATACCACGTGTCCCGGCCGCTGGCGGCGAGCGCGCTGTCTGCGAGCCCTGGCTCTGATCGCCTGCAAATCGCCACGCGCGCTCTCGCGCTCGCTCCCGCTTGGCTGCCTGTGACGGTGGTGAGCCCTTGTGAGCGCTGAACGCGGAGGGCTCGTGCAGCGGCGTGAGGTGCCAGCTGCGGGATAGCTGGCTCCGTCGGTGGTTCAGTGCGTGCGGTGCTCCTGCCTTCAAACCTTCCTCCTCCTCTGGAAAAACTAGCTTCCCTTCTATTAGTTTTTCAAATTTTATCCCATCTAAAAACCTTATTATCATCCCGTTATCCCTCCGTGAAGTGCAGAATGAAGAACCTGCATTTAGATTATGCAAAGGATTGCCCAAAAATATGCATAGCTGAAAAGGGCAGTTCGTAATCAGCAGTCATAACTTCAGGAAATGTAATGGTAATGCAATTAGCTGTACAATGCCACTGGTAGTGACTGAATTCTGTGGAGTTGCACCGAAATTTAAGGAAATTAATACAAATCATGTATAACACTCTTAGTAAGAACACCAAATCCTAGCATCTTATGTTTTGACATGTCTATTATTTATATGCAAATTCAGTCTTTTCTGCAGAATTTCCTTGGAGATAAACATTTTATTAGGAAGTTAAGGAAGAGGGCACAATACGTTAATGGAAGATAATCAACATGTAGCTGGTGACTGGGAATGTAACGATGAGAAAGAGGGAGATTATCTTTTATATCATTTTTATTCTTTGAGATGCATTCTCATTTCCCTCTGCCCCACATGCGTTCTGCTTGCAGGCTGTGTAAAACCGCACTTTGTTAAATTGCTTCACACACTGGAAGATCTTTGCAGCTAAAACCGATGTCTCATATGTGCAGAGGGTGGCTTTCACACGCAATTACATGTTATTTGGAGTTTGTTAGCCTCGGACAGCGTGTGCTAATTGCTATTATGGCGTCTGCAATCCTAGGATGCTTCAGAGAAGGAATAATCGGTAGCCATAGGGCACGATGAGGCCACTGAGCAAGGTGGCATTACATTATTTACAATACGATATGCAACGGAGGAGAACCGTGTTCAGGAAGCATCAGTGGAAAGCAGAACAGAAAAGGACAAGCCGAACTGATCAGGAAAATGGGTTGTTTTATGAGTGGAAATAAAAAGCTTGTTTAGCTTGTTTAATCTGGCAAAACCGAGGCTGAGAGGTGATACGGTTGCTCCATCTACAAATGTCAAAGGAATAAAGTGGGGAGGTGAAAAGCCGCATAAACCGAAGGACAGCGGCGGCACAAGAATTACCCAGAGCAAGAGCAGCTGCAGGTAAAAGCAATTGAAGACGGTTTCTGTTTATCTCGGAGCCTTGCGCCTCTGTACGAGCCTTCTCGTAGGAGTCGGGGTGCAAGCCGCAGGGCTCGTGTGAGGACGGTGCCGGGCAGGAGCCGAGAACTGAGGTCGCCTGCGGCGTTTGCATGTGGGAGCACTGGGCTCGGTGGCCAGAAATCGTCAGTGCTGGTGAAAGCTACACTGGCTGCTCTGGACAGGAAGGTTCTTTTTTCCTTCTTTTTATTTCTTTTTTTCCCCTCTCCAGAACACAGTTAGATTTTTGTTGTGTGTTAGGATGTGCTGAAACGTTATTTGCTGGTTAATTATGCATAGTGGCAGATTCGTTGTAAAACGCTGGAAAAGCCACGCCTTTCTGGGGTGGCACGGTCAATATTTAGAAGGATCTGAAAACTGCAATTAGCCCTCTACTTTATAAATATCTGTCCACATTTTTCTCCAAACGACTCCATTTCACATGCCGCTGCTATCGCCGTGATGAATCGTTTCACGTACAACTTTGAGATGATGACTTCTAAATTTAGGGCTTGGCTTCATGAAACCTCCCTGAGTGTCTGGATATGATAAAGATGTAGGTGCCAACAGCTGAGCTGGGTAGCTGGGCGCTTTCATGTGCTCGTCCCACTCAACAGTTGGGGTTTGGCTTCTGCTTAAATAAATAGCGTGTGTTTGTATAAACCGGTGGATAATATGTACTTTGCTAGCAAACCCTATCTTGCTAAGTCAGCACCCTCTGCAACTAAAAATGCCTCTTTTTATACGTTAAGAGAAAAGAGAATAAGGTGACGAGGATGATCACAACAAAACAGGTATACACGCTACCTGCAGACAAAAATATTTTTCTAAAGATGCCTGTGCAGTTGTGCAGGCACAGGTATTTATTTGTGCTAGTTGCATTGTGCTTGGAAGGTTTTGGTGGTCTGATGATCCTTCAGCAATACTTTGTTTCCTTGCACCATTTATTGTGTGTCTTTTAAGTTACCTGAGGGGAGTTCCATATTTCAAACTGGGTTTGTGCCCTTGGCAGTAGTAGTAATAGAATTAATAATTACATTTTTGTAGAATTAATAATTACATTTTAATAGAATTTTCGTTTGCAAAGTGCATTACAACTGGTCTGTAATTAATTACGTACCTGTAACAACACAGAACTGTATCAGAGACTCTACAGCAAGAGAATTACGGAAGCACTTTAATTTTGGAGGAGCTGCTTTCCGTTCCTTCTCGCTGGGGCAGCTGGCTTCGGTGCAGACCCAACTGCAGGGTGCTGCGTTGGGCCAGATGCCTGCCACCAGCTGTTGGTCGGGGACCGGAGGTGGGGAGGGCGCTGCGGGTAGAAACTCCTATTCCACGTGACCCAGCCGATCACGTCATGCAAATGCTGGGAAAACCTGGGACTGGCTTTTCGGTATCTAAGCGGTGAGGAGTTGGAGGCCACCTGGGCCGCGATGGCTCTCCACAGCAGCCGATCGGTGGCTGTTGCTGCATGTTCTACGTCTTGATGATGCTCGTGGAGCCCCGATCCTCGTTTGCTCATTGCACGCAGCAGCGTGTGCCGCCTCCAGCCCCCGTGTGCCGAGGAATCCCGCTGCCTGCCGAGATGATGCTCTCACCCTTCCTGGCAGACTGCATCTCAGCCCTGCTTTTTTTTAATGCACGTTCAGCTTTCTTGCCTGTACTGATGATCTTGAAGGATGAAGCATCCTCTCCAGCAGATGGGGGTGTGTTTGGTCCCGGGACTGATAGGAGCATCCCCGGGTCCCTGTTGCCGTCGTCACTGCATCTGTATCATGGTGGCTCGTTCCCTTTGTTTGTTGACTATTAATAGAGTATTTAATCTTAGCTGGGCAGCAGCAGCCAATGTTTTTTGGATAAATAAGTCTGCGCAGATATTTGCTTTAGGCTTTTAACTTTCAGCTTGAATATATTTATTTCAGCTTTTTTGTTTGAGAATCCTCTCTGTAGGCATAGTTTGAATGTTCAAATTTCCTCATCGCAAGTAAAGGCCGTTAAGTGAGGTGAGACAGACGTCTTGGGGAATACTTCATAAAGTCGATCCCCCTCTGAATTTCAGAGGGTAGCAAAACCAGCTAGCCTGTAAAGAAATGTTGGCACTCAGCAGGAATATTCTCAAGCTAGAAAGGAAAAGGATCTTTTCTACTCTGTGAATAACACCGTAATGACACTGACAGCGTAAATTTAGGTGAGTTATTTAAGCTTGACTTGTCATTCGCAGTAGCAAATCCTGACAGCCAGGGAAGATTTTCTATAGTGGAGGCAGCCGGAGGGTGTTGGGGTCCCGGGTCCCGGATCCCGGAGGTGGGCGCAGCCGCAGGGAGATGCTCGGCCCCTGGCTGCACACTCCCTGCGCAAGCTCGTGTTCGCTGTGCTGGTGTTTGGGGAAATGTTCTTCTCCGCTTGCTCGCTGTGCTGGTGCTCCTCTCACCCAGCCGCTTTTCCCCAGTTGCTGGTTTCCCTCGGTGCTTTTCCTGCTTAACCAGTTTTCTCCTTTAGTTCTGCTTCCTTGTCCGCTCGCTGAGGGTACGTGTTATGCTGAGGATGGTTCTTCTGAGCCTGTTAGTTTATTAGTTTTTGAACTGCGTTCATTGTAGATATATTTACTTATACTTAACAAGAGAAACAACAAAGTAATTAAGTTCTAGCTGAGTGTACCTCTGTTTGTTTTGAGTATTAGAACCTGAAGAAGATCATTGAGTGGCAGAAAATAATGCCTGTGGTCCACAGAAGGTAGCGTGGGACCGTGCCGAGCGCCGGAGGCCCCAGTACCTCCCTTGGAGCGAGGGGAGGTCGGTGCTGTGCCGCGTTAACGCCGAGGCTGTGAGCGACCCCGGGACCGGTCAGGGTTTAAACGCTTCATGTCGTTAAACCCCTCGCGCTCTGCCCATAGCGATGGAGGGAGGAAGCCAGCGAGATGTTTTTCAACTTCAACTCGGACCTGTGGGAAATAAGGCCAAAAAAAAAGAAAATCTTTTCAAACGATGTGTGAAAGAGTGACCGCTGCTATGCTTGGACCATCTGCTTGCTAAAGCATGCAGTCCGAGACTGAGACCCTTTGCGTAAGGAAAATCCACATCTCAATAAACATTTTCCCGGAATTGCTTTAAGCAAAGAGTCCGCAACCAGTCTTGGACTTCTGTAGCAATGAAGTTCTGTTGAGGAAAGGAGTGTTACTTCATGTACTGTAACACAAAGACAGAAACAGGGTCATGTGTCCAGTGGAAATACGTGAATGAACACAGAAAACAGGTTTCTAAGTATTTGTAGTACTGAGATAATATCAAAGACCATGCACAGATGTGCAGAGCGCTACAAATGAAATGAGTTTTAAAAAATATTGCTGTGAATTTTCCAGAAAGACTTGGGTTAGGCTGAATCCTTTGAAGCACTTACTTTTTAGGAAATTTTGTCAGGTTAATGGATTTTTACTCTTGCATCTTCATATATTTAAAAAATAATAGCCAGAGAGCATCGTTTTCACAGAATCACAGAATCGTATAGGTTGGAAAAGACCTTTAAGATCATCGAGTCCAACCATAGTTTTATTGAAGCCGTCCTGCAGTTGTGCTCGCTCAGTGCCTGCCCTTGGTGGAAGCCACCTCCTTATGCATGCCTGAGCGGTTTGAAGCCTTTGAGTGTTTCGGTGCCACTCCACGTTTTCTAATCCTTAGCGTGACTGACGCTCCCAGGTCTCTTGGCCTGAGAGATCAGCAGCTCCCTTCCACGTGAGAGCATTTCTCCTTGTCCTGCAGCACTTACGCTGTTCTTCAAATAATAAAGAGCATTATTATAGTTAAATAAATAGCTATAATTAATGAATAATGGGCATAGCTTGCTTCGCTGGTTTACCTTTGACTGGTCCCCCAGAAATAGACGCCTGCAGCTCCCAGGCAAGGTAAGCTGCAGGACAGATCTGCTCGGGCATGTGGCGTGCAGGGTGATCTGCTTGGTTACTGGAGAGGTGCCGTGGAGGGGGAGCAGACGAGCCCGGCAGTACGAGCGGCTGCCGCCCCGTCACCCTGCAGCTCCTCCGGTCCTGCCGGCGCCTTAAAGTCAGCGTCTGAGCCCTGAACAATTCGGGTAAATTATCGTCGAGGGAGAGGGAGGGCGAAGCAGGCGGGACCATGGTTTCCCCTTTCATCCAGCCTCCCTCTGTTTCTTTCTGAGTCGGGTTTATCTGTGCGCTGTGCAAGCCCAGAATTAGCAAACTATAAAGGTGAGATTAGTCAGGCTGAGTAGGTGAAATAATCTGATGGATGCTGCCGCTCCGCAGGTTGGGGCAGTCAGCCGGGGCGCTGCCGGTGTCATCGCTCCACATCCTGCCCAAGCCGACCCTTCGGATATTTGACGAGTACCCGTATAAAGAGAAAAATGAGCCAGTGACCGGATCTGTGGTCAGCCCAGCCCAGGCTTTGCCAGCCATCCTCTCGGTGCCCGGCGCCGCAGGCAGAGCGGTGCATCGCACAGCACAGGCGTCCTGGTCGTGGTCTCGTATAAACCAGCTCCTGCAGGCAACAGGCAAACCTCGTGTGGCCGCCTCTGCTCGTGGTCTTCCCCGTGCCGGCAGGCCGTGTAGCACGGGCAGCGGCCATGGTCCAGGGATCCCTTCCCACTCGCGATCTGGCCATTCTCTCCTCCATAGTCACAAAACAGTTTCAATATTTTTTGAGAAGTCTGTCCGCTTAGAATAAGGTAATTGATACAAGCAATTTCAGTTCCCTTTAATATAACAGATCTCAAGTGTGAAACCTCCTTAGTTAATGATCAGCATAAAATAAAAGTCTTTTCTTAGTGTAAGTTCTCAGTTAATTTTACAGTTCGGTTGAAGTGAAAATATCATTAAACAGGGTAGCGTTAAACTTTATACTTATTGGACCCCCCCTGCTCTGCAAGGAGAGATAAGTTGGTGTCTCAACAGTCGCCGTTGTGAATCGATCACTCTCCAGTCCCTGTTTCTTGCACACGTCCGACTCTGCCGGCATCGCGAGCATGAAGAGGCAGGGTGAAGAGGAGGTCTGGGTCGCAAGCGTCTCTCCTGGCGGAGCAGGCTCCGTGCAAGCTGCAAGGGACATGCAAGCAGGATAGGTCTGGTTTGTAGACCTGCAGGAGGAAATGTGATAAAATAGCTATTTCTCGGTGCCAAATCACCATCTCACCTGCTGCATGCATCACATACGGCAAGACTCAAACGTAAGAGACGCTTTGTACTGCAGGGTGTATTGATGAGGGCAAAAATATCTCCCGCAGGAAACATTTTGGATCCTAAATTGCAACGTGTTTGCCGGCACTGGGAGGCACTGACGGAAGGGAGTCCACGCTCTAGCTGCAAGATGCATGTTTGGTCTGGGAAGGGCAGCTCGTGGTGAATGGTACAGGGTTTCCATACCCGTGCGGTTTCTGATTGCTTTCACTGGTGGATGCGAACGCAACCGCCCTGTGACAGATCTCTCCCTTAGGGATGTTTCTCGCTGTCTCACCTCCAGCCGATGGTACCGGTTTCGGTGCGCTGGTCCGAGGCGGGAGCCGTTTGCAGAGCCGCAAGCTGAGTGAAGCGCTCACCAAAACACCGAGGAGCAGCCCGTCCGCGTGGGCTCCGAGGTGGAGCCGAAGCAGGATAAATCCCGGCTTTCCTGGATTTCTGCCTTTCAGAAGTTGAGGATGACGCCGGCCGGGCAGCACGGCAAAGGTTGCAGATGCGGGCGCCTGTGTGCCAGCTGCAGGTCAGAGCCCTGGGAGCACCGCGCTCGCCCGTGCCCTGCAGCTCATTTTGTCCATAGCTGAAGGTGCCCAAGGTTGACCAGAACTGGTACTAAAACGAGGTGACTGCTGTTCTAGCCTGGGTTTTGGTCGGGTGCCCAAAATTGGCTCCGAATGAGCACTGGGAAACTGGTACGGTTCAGAAGAGTCTCCGAGGGTATAATATCGTCCCCAAACCCTGCAGGGATGCTCAGCTGATGGGCACGGTCAAATCCAGCCTCAGCACGAGTCAGTCCCTCTCTTTTCCTTGATGTCATTAGAGAAACACGTCTTTACTCCGAATTAAATTCGCAAGCTGACGTTGAAATAAAGCAATGATTTTATAAAGCAAGTGCTAGCATTGTGAGGTGGTACCCTTAATATTAAAAAGGTAATGCCTAATGTATTAAGAGTGCCTACTGAATTTAAAAAAAAAAAGGGTTTGAAGATAACCTTTGCTAATATTACTTTCAGCTGTAGTCCTGCTTAGTTCAGCGCTGAACTGAAAGAAGCCCTCAGTGTTGGTGCGAGGGCTGCGCCGGTTCGTAGCGGGGCGAGGACGGGTGACTTGCCGAGGAGGAAGCACACGCCGGTCCTCTGTAATTGTTTGCCATCCGCCTGCAAAGAACAAGGAGCTTTGAAGGGTACGGGAGCTGCGGAGCTTTGTGCTGCTGACAAAGGACAGAGGATGTGGTTTCGGCTTTTCATCCCGGTGCTTTCCCTTCCTTCAAGGAGAGCATTAAGTACACGTTGTGATTGATTTTGTAGCGAGCTAGGTGAGAGCAGGCTTCCTTCCTTGAGGCAGGATAGGTAAACGGCCACGTTTGCTGTTTTTAAAACCAAACTAGGCTGTAAGCTAGGCTGTATCAAAGTGCAACATTGCAACCAATGAGCTTGGAAAAATGAAGGCAAAGTAACAGTTTTCAATTTAAAAGAGGGTTTAACACTGTAAAGGAAAAGATAATGAGGAAACAAACTGTTATTTGCTTGAACTCTGGGAGACACTGTTGTTAGAGAAAGAAACGTGAAAGGTGCTCTGTTAATGTGGGGAAAAAAAGGAGTTTTGGGAGTCAAAAGGTCCTGCTTTGTGAAGGCGGGCGCACTCAATCCGCTTTGCAGAGCCCTCTGCCGCGAGCTGTGCAGTGACCGCGGGCTGCTTTCAGGTGCCGGTTTGTCCTGCAGGGTCGTCTTTGTGCTTGTTTCAAACTCTATCTAATTCTGTTAAACATTTCTTTGAGATTTGTATATGGTAAAGAAAAGTTCTCTAGAAAAGGAGCCTCTAAGTCCTAAGGGTAAACTTTAAAACAGAAGTAAAATAGCATCTGCTGTTGACAGATTTTGGGGGGGCTGGAGATTTTTAAACGCATTTGTTTGAGCTCCTGTTGGGGAGCTCAGAACCCGGCAGCTCCAGGGGTTTGTGGCAGCCTGCGGTTTCCACAGGCAGCTCCCACCTTTGGGGCGTGAATCGGTGCACGCGGAGGACTGGTTCAGCATTTTTGGGCAACCGCTCAGGCCCCGATTCATTTATCTTTGGGGTTTGCTTGACACAAAACAAAACACACAAAAAAACCCCCCAAAAGCAGCAAAGGGTGAGTTTTGAAGGAATTATGCCACTTGTTTCCCAACAAAGGAATGTTTTAATAGCATTAGGTCCTCTAAATTAACATTAAATATGCAGTGGGGTCTCGCGGGGCTATGGTTTCACACTGTGATTCTTTGGTCTAAAAGTTCCGCGCTTCTCGCGTGTGGCTGTAAACCCAAACCAATCTCGGGCAAAGGAGTGTCCTGGGACGTGATGGTGACAAAGCCGTCCCCGTCAGAGGCACCGCTCCCGGCGCCCAGGAGAGCGTCCCCGTCCTTCTCCCCGTCGGCTTTCACCTTAACGATGTAACATCTTCATTAACCGCCCTGCTGGTAATCTGCTGCTGATGGAGATTAATAGAGAAAATATTTTCTAAACACTTCTGTATGCGTTTTCATTAATCTGTGCTCGGAAAATTAATCTTGTGGGGCGACCTGCAAAAGGTGTTAATTGCCATTTCAGAGGAGGATTTATCAAAAGTTTGAGGAGGTGCAGCAACAACCGCACGGCAGCGGCAGGAGTTTTGGAGGGAACATCCCTGTCCTTCAGACCCTTATGCTTAATGCAAATAAAACCATTTCTTTTTAAAAGCTCTTTGAAGCAAAGTGCAGTCGTGGCTCTGTGGCGGCCGTGTTCCTGCCCCTTCAGGTTCAGTGTGGGATTAGAGAAGAAAGAATAGCTGAATAATTGAATTAATAGCCATCCTTAATACTGTATCGTTATTTTTGAAGACTGCCTAGACGGGGGTGGGGGGGGGTGGGGTGGTGTTTGTTTTGTTTTGGTTCTTTTACAGTTACTAATAATGAAATTGGGCATGAAAATGAAACTGTGTGTGTTACATGAGTGGCTTTGGTATGATGATGATTTATTGTCCACTTTTACTTCCAAAAGCACACGCGGTAAATTCCTTGTGATTTGTAAACCTACAGGCAACGTATTGGATAAAAATGATGAATTGTATGGCTGAGGGAACAGATTTCTGTCTACTCATGGGACTCATTTTTAATGACACTTTTTGCAGTGTTAACGTGAGGTTTGGGGAAGCGAGCAACCCAGAATTTTCTGTGTTTTCTTCTGCTTTTCCTTGAATCTTGAACGTGAGTTGGTTTCAGTGACTGAGAAAATACTGCTCTTCGATTTTGTGCTGTAGCCGGCTTAAGTAAGACTCAGTGCACGGTCAGTCTCAATGAAGCATTTTATCTTGGCAGTAAACAAGTATACGAACAAGTATAAACAAGTATTTGTGCCTTTTCTCCCAAATGCCGAAAAACTTCTGTTTACAAAAATGAAACAAACAGTGTTTAAATTTGCACATGTCGCTGTGAATCTTCCTGTGATCTGTCCGACACCATGAATGTCTGGATGCTATGAATTACATGGGGAAGTATTGATCTTCTTTTGAGCTATATTTAGCCAGTGAAAATTTTAGAAAGTGTTGAAGTTTCTCTGTACGAATACCGGCTTTGTAAGAGGGGACTGCTGTCAAGGGGTGGCATTTCACCACTTCAATCTTGAAAAAAGCTGAAATAGCAGGTAATTTCACGTTCAAGTAACATTTCAGTTCTTGCTCAGATGTCGTCCCTAACTAGATCGGTGCGTCTCACCCTGGGGGAGCTGGGAACGAAGAGCAGCCCTCTGAAACGGGAAAGCCAGCCTTTACAGTCGGGGGAAATGAGGACCTTGGAGCTGCTCTTGTAAGAACTAAGCTATTTGTCGTGCTGGAAGTGGAAAGAACAAAAGAACGGGAACGGCGTGGAAACGCTGTTCTCCAGCTTTTGTTTCCTGGGCCAGCTGTGTCCATCCCTGCAAAAGGAGGGAGGTTTTTCGGAGCACCCTGTCTGCAGGAGCAGGGGAGACGGACGCGGAGCAGCGCTTGGGCACACCAGTCCTGCTGCTGCTGCTCGAGAGGAAGAACACCTTTTCTGCTTACATTCGCGGAGCTGCACTTTGTGCTCGCATTCAAGGAAAAAATTGTTTGGGTTGAGAAAAATGCTGATCTGCCATATCCAGTAAAACACTCTGAGAACCAGGGGGATGGAAAGAACCGACCTAATGGCATAGTTTCTGTGTAATGAAGTTTATTTTGTGAAGTCTCGTGGTCTTTTCCGATCACTGTCAGCCCAGAAGAAATGTTTTGAATGTTTTAACTGGCTGTGATGGGGAAGACGGAAGATTCCCTCTGCGTGAGAAGAGGTGATGTACGAAAAATGATTCAGCGTTCTGTTTTGTCAGAGATCTCATCAGCACTGTCTTGCTTTTGTTGAGAAAATACGCAGAAAGCACTTTAGAAGCAAGACTGTTGAAACTGCCAGCTAATCACTTGACTTTCATTTGTCAGGGCCCCACGATGGCCCGGGTCTCCTTCCCTGAGCGCCGTCCCTGTGCAGAGCGGGACCCTGTGGCCTGGGGAGGAGCCGGGGCAGTGCCCCGCTGCTGCCGTCACCCTCGAGCAGCAAGGTCTGGGCGACCTGGTCAGCCACCTCCGGTGATGTGGAAAGTGTGGGCACGGGGGACTTTGCAACCCTCATTACCTGCTAAATAACCTGCGGATTCAGTTGATGCTATTTGTTAGCATTTCCAGCTTCTTAGTTAAAAAGTACAAAAGGTTGAAGAGGGATGTGTAAGATCCCATCTGTGTGAGCAGGGTTTATAAGATTAATTTGTGTGAAGGCTTGCATCTAGTTAATCCATAATTAATCAGCAAAGCCCACTGGTTCTATAATTGGATGCTAGTGACAAGTTAGTTAAAGCAAAATTAAATCCCTTCGTGTCACGTTTGTGTATGGGAGACATTGCAGATTACGTACTTAATCGATGCGCCTTTGCTGTGGGTATCTGGTCGTTGCTGTGGCAGCCGAGCGGCTGGGGAAGCTTGGGAGCATCCTGACCAAGTGGCAGGTACACGGTCCCGGCACGGTGGAGGCGAAGGTCTCGGGGCCGCGCGGTAGCTGGTGCTACGTGGGCAATACGTGGCCAGACTCTCCGAGTGTCTCCTCAAGGAGAACAGTCCATGCAGAAGAGCGTAGGGACAGCTCTTTGCGGTGCAGCACTGTACCTTTTCTGCTGAGCAACCCAAAGGGCAGGAGGAAAGGGACAGTCCAGACTTAAGGTCCACGGTGCCTCCACCTTGAAGTCCCGTTCCACCTGAAAGAATGCAAATAAACTTTTTGTTGGCAACATGTAGACAAATCCTCTTTAGACAGCTATACTTCGAATGTCAGTGATAGAAATTACTATTATTGCACAAACAGAAGAAAATTTGCTCTTGGCTTGCAATTTTTGCTTGTATTCTCCGTAATGTCTCAGGGCACATGGAAGATACTTGCTTTTGTGTTGAGAGTTGTATTTTCCTTCCTCAGCAGTCCAAGTGTCATAACTGTTAAATAGTCCTGAAGAACTCTTCAGAAGGCAGAGCAATAACTTGCAAAATCTTAGAGATAATGTCACCTCAGGAAGACACGAGGAAAGTCTCTGAAATTCTGCCGTTGTTCATACAGAGGATACACCGGTCTTGTGTATCTTGCTGTAGCAGACCTCTTCCAACGTTCATTATCTGTCATGAAAATGAGCTTTCCATTCTCTGATAAAAAATTAATGCAAGTAAAACATCGACCTTTTTGCTGCTTATTGAATGTCAAAAACACTCAGCTGTTTGCTGGTGGCGAACTTCAGTAAATTTAGGGACACTAATCTTGAGAAATTAACACTTTGCTGTTTGGGTTTTTGGGACAGGAATGAAATATTTATAAGTCAGTTGCAAGCAATATAAACTTAGTATTTCTACAACAGCTTGTCCAGAAAGACATTCTTAAATGCTTGCTTACTGTAGCTCCTGCCATTGCTTGTGAGCGATAGTGAAGCTCTAAGGATTTTAAATTGGAATGGAAGATTTAGTATTGGCATACACAATAATTTGTTTTAGGTTGTGTAAATGCTTTTTAATTAAGGGATTCATTGGAAGGAGGTTTGAAGGTCGGCTCCGTCCAAGTTTTCCATGCACTTAGATTCAATTTTCAGAATTCAGGAGCTGCTGGACGCCTTAAATGACTTCCTGAAATGGGGAAGGGAATATCAACTTCTGAAGCTCCCTCGATGGAATATAGATAGCCTTGCCACAACCACGCTCTCTTTCCACTCAGTATCTTTGATGCTATAATGCAAATTACGCCACCTTAGCAAAGAACTTGAAGTGACCGGACGGGCAGGGCTGCGTGTTGATCATTGAATCACTGACTTCAGTGGCTTCTGGTCTTAAATGTAAGTGAGCATACTGCTTGCTTACAGCGCTTACTGCACACCGCTTACTGTCGTGGTTTAGCCCCAGCTGGCAACTCAGCCCCCCCCAGCCGCTCGCTCACTCCCCCCGGTGGGATGGGGGAGAGAATCGGAAGGGTAAAAGTGAGAAAACTCGTGGGCTGAGATAAAGACAGTTCAATAGAGAAAGCAAAAGCCGCGCACGCAAGCAAAGCAAAGCAAAGCAAGGAATTCATTCACTCCTTCCCGTGGGCAGGCAGGGGTTCAGCCATCTTCAGGAAAGCAGGGCTCCATCACGCGCAACGGTGACTTGGGAAGACAAACGCCATCACTCCAAACGTCCCCCCTTCCTTCTTGTTCCCCAGCTTTATATGCTGAGCACGACGCCCTATGGTATGGAATAGCCCTTTGGGCAGCTGGGGTCAGCTGTCCCGGCTGTGCCCCCTCCCAGCTCCTTGTGCGCCTGGCAGAGCAGGGGAAGCTGAAAAGCCCTTGACCAGTGTAAGCACTGCTCAGCAACAACTAAAACATCAGTGTGGTATCATCACTGTTTTCAGCACAAATCCAAACCACAGCCCCATACCAGCTACTATAAAGAAAATTAACCCTATCCCAGCCAAAACCAGCACAGGTATAAAGAGAACAAGACCAAGAAACTGGGTATCTTGCAAACCAGCTGTATGCGTCACTTTGTAGGCACAGTGTAGTATGTCTGCAGATAACTCCAGGGCTAATTTTGCACAGGAGAGGCTGCCTAAAAAATATTTCGGCTAAGACTTCTGGCCCGTTCCAGCACAAAATTAATCCAAGATAAAACCGCGTGTATAATTAATAGCTTCCAAAAGTTCTTTTAGATATTTGTATAGTTGCTCTAAGTCGCATTTGTTAGACTTGTCCTTACTTACCTGAATCTGAAAGACAGTGAATGACTCGGACCCATGTGCCTCAGGCGATCGCACCCCGTGCCCTGCACCCCGCCGTAGTCATTAGCAGATGTGGCTTTTTTCTGTCGCGTGTGTACAAAAAAATACTGGCTCAGCCTGCGTCTCCCCAGGGCATGATCAGGTTTTGTCTAGTTTTCCTATGCTGTAATGGTCTGTTTTTCCCAAAAAAGAGATTCAGCCAGGTAATAACAACTTTTCTAACTTCTGTGCACATGGCTGCAGAAAAGGCAGCTGGGCTTGAGGAGGTGGTGGTGTTTTTCTGGCAGTTAGTGAATATTTGAGATTCTCACTCCGAGCCTGTCCTGGTCTTTCCCACAGACCTGGTATTCGCTTTTCACCCTCCTGGCCCCACCTTGGGTGTCCCGTGGGATTCGCGTCCCCCGCTCTCTCCCAGTGTCCCTGTTGTGTTCAACCGAGCGCAGCCGAGAGCATCGCGACAGGAGCCCAGGGTTAAAATCCAGATCTGAGGTGAGGCAGAGGTATTGATGCTCTCCCTGTTGATGCCTCTTGCCCTGGCTTTCGTCATAGCTCTGCTGAGCTCCGAGTCGTTAAATTATTCAGCCCTTTGCAATCCGTCTCTAAGGTCCAACTCCCCCTTTTCCATGGTGCTGACTTCCAAAGCCTGGCTATGCCCTGAAAAAAGAGTATTTCCTCTTTGTTCATTCTAAGTTTATCAGACATTAATTTAATCAAGAAACCCTTTGTTCTTTTCTTACAGCAGATGTTAAAATGGAATGACTAATCACTTTCTAAATCTTTTTATAATTGTGTATTTGCTACCTCAGTCAGTCGAGTCTCCACTAATACCAGTTCAATAATCCTTTTTCTGTGCAATGTTTCCTCAGATATAAATGTATTTAGACCTCTACCTATCTTCATTAACCTCTGCCGAATCCATTCGGTCTCAGCCCCCCCCAACAGCTGAGACGACCAGCACAGACATTAATGGTTTGTACAGGTTCGTATCTGATTTTCCATTTACGTTGTAGTAGGCATGATTAAAGCCTTTGAGTAAAATCGCAGCTAAATCCTGTCACAGCCTAGCCCATTTTTTTTGTTCTCCTATTAGGATTTTAGGCATTTCTTTGACATATTTTTATTGCCAGATTAGGAGGAAAACACTTGACTTGTTTGCAACGTTCTCATTATATTGTCTTTATAACATTTCTAAAAGAGAATAAATACAAAATACTTCTGTGTATTGTGGTCATATTTCAGTCTGACGTTAATGTGCTCCATGATTTTCCAGCTCACAATTCTTCTAACCTTGTGGTGACAGTCAGGAAGCCCTCCTACCTGGGGAGACGTGCGGTTGCACAAGCTGCTGGAGTCTAGATGATGTGCGAGGACCCGGGTAATGTCTCTGTCCTGTAGGTTTTATGTATCCCACTTGAGTAACTGCCAAGACAGTGTTGGGTTAGAAAACCGTCTCGTGGAGCCAAAGCAGCCTTTTATACCGCTTTTCCTCTTATTAACCCCCCGCTCATGTCGGGGTCGTTGGGCTGCTTTTCCCTTACCTGAGAATATGGGAGTCTCGGTTTCGCATTAAGCTTATGTCACCCAGGTCTGCTCTTAATAATCACTTGCAAACTTGGACTGTTTCATGTTTAACAGGGTGTCGTTAGACCATCCATCCGTAGAGCTCGTGCCACCTTGTTTGTACCCAGGTCCAAATGGGACATCTGTCTCCGAGTCCCTTTGAGGTTCGGTGGTGGAGGTAAATGGTGGAAATCTTGCCAGTGAGAATGCCCGTGTCCTGCGTACCCGGTTGTGCAGAGGTTGCTTGGAGCGTGCAGCTTGATCCGTCGATGAGTTTTCTTACCCTTGCGTGACTGATACGGCTCTCAGCGCCCCGGCTCTAGCCCAGCTGCGCCGAGGCGGTTGTCCCGATGACACCGGGGCTCTAACCCTGACCTACCGTTGCGGCTTCCCAGAAATCCTACCAAGTACTCCCCGTGTCCCCAAGGGATGGTAAGAGCGCAGGACCGTTGCTAATGTATAGGCTGACCTTATGCGTGCCACGTACGTGATGTATCTCAGCTTGGTACCCGTGTCCCAGCCTCGCTTGGTTTGTCTATGGCGCACGTCTCGGAGAGGCAGCTGGGTGGAACAGAAGAGAGCAGGAGGTGGAGGCAAGACCACCCACCTCTCCCAGAATTTGTTCTAGTAAGGAACCTTTGATATTTCAAATGGGTAGTTTAGTTTCAACTTAAATTTTTTTGGCCTGGTTTTCTAGAGATTCGTTTATTTGTCTTTCTCTCCTAGGTTACTCACTAAATAGCCAACGTTTGTCTCTCCATGAATACTTTTGGTAAAGGTATTTGGTTTCTGTGAACTTTTTGCCTTATGTTTTTTAAAATAAACAAAATAGGCTCTGCTCCAGCTCTCCCACCACAATACATTTTTTCCAGTCCTCTCCTTATGCCACCTCCAGCTTTTCAGCTGCGGACACCAAACCTGTTTATTTCTTTTTATGTCTGGTTTCCGTCATCCCTTCAGCATCCCTTGAGTATGCGTCCAAGAACCAGATTATCTCCCTTCGCCCTGGTGTTGCATGGTCATCGCGTGAAGCGGTGTGCGAGCTGTGGCTGTGTAGTCCTTTCCATAGCCCTCGTTACCCTCCAAGAAACATTGCCCTGTCTTGGAGAAATGGTTACCCAGACGCTGGTTTCCTTGAAGGGACTTCATCTTCCCAAAACATCCTGTTCCCTCCGTGTGACGACCCTCCCCGCGCTGCCTGCTCCTCCACGCTCCTTTGGTCGCTCGTAACTTTTGTTTGCAGCAGTTCCCTGTTTGTCGTCAGATCACTGATGCAAAGATTTAATAGCGCTGGGCTTCAATTCCTGAAGAGCGTGATCAGGAGACTCTGATCTTAATTTCCAGTGAGTGGCCACGAGACGAGGCTTGGCAGCGGGACAGCGGTTGCTTATTTTGAAGCAGCATGGACTGGTGTATTCACAAGATGCCTCTTATCTTAATAACCAGAGCCAGTTCATGACGAATGCCTGCTTCTTTGTCGTAGAGTTCAGATATATCTTGTCTGCCAGCAAAGAGTGGTACTTCTGTGTAAACTTCTCTTTCATGGAAGAGAAGATGACGTTATTCCTGAGATTCAGATGGTTTATAATTTTTTTTGGTTTTATCATGTCATTCAGAGTATTTGCAAGAGTGACTTGGGAGCACTGCTCACACTGCATGGCCTCTCTCCTAGATAATCCTCCTAGCAATCAGTGATTTGTACTTGACCTTGCTCTTACCCATCATCTGAAACATCTCTCTGGTCTCCAGAAAACCCCAGAGATTATTCTGGAATATTCAAGCCGGCGGTCGCCAGGCCATGGGGGTCTTTGTGGTGCAGGAAAAAAGCAGTGGGCAGGAACTCATTCGGAGCGGGGTGCGGCGCAGGATGCCCGGCTGGGTTTTCGGCTGATTCGGAGCGGTCCAGTGGCCTCCGGGGTGCCCGGCTGGGTTATCGCGGTCATCCCCCGTGGGGGTTACGATTTATGGTTTGGGGGTTCGGTGGCGAGCGACGCGGGTAGCGGGGAATGGGGTGTGAAGCCTTTTGTGTCAGATTAGGAGGCGGTTTGAAAAGGATGTTTCATGACTAATTGGCTGTGACCGCTGGCCCTAAGGAAACTTTCGACTCCTGGAAAGCTCGTAATCCCATCGAGGATCCCGTGCATGCTCCCCGTTTGAATTGTTCCCGAGGGAGATCTGTGACATTTTCCTCCTGTGTCTCCCGACTTTGTCCCTATCCAGGCAGCATCCCTCCCGTACGGTTCTCACCCAGGCCAGGGTGATTAAGCACTTAAATTGATTAATCAAATTTCTTGTGATGAGAACTACTGTCATTCATTAATCTGAATGGGATTATAAATAAGAGTTGGCAGATAGGGGAGACAAACATGTTGACAGATAGACCTGCTGCTTTGAATACAAATTACACCGCTGCATCTGGAGGGTTTTAGCTCCTGGCAGCCTCAGGATATAGCTTCCCTAAAGGTAAAATTAGACTGAGATTAAAGTATCCCCATATTAATAAAGAAATATGCATTTATGAACAGGCAGCTACTGCAGGTGGGTGTGCGGGGCTGCATACCAATGATCCTACAGCAGGACTGGGCTGTGGATTGTGCTTCCTGTGGAATTCAGGAAAGATTTTATGAGGTTAGTTGTAGTCAAAACTCAAGGATAACCCAATTGCAAGTGTGTGGCTAATACCAATTTGAGCAATAACGTAGCAGGCTAGCGCAGGCAGTTCCTATTGAATTGTCTTGCAATTGACAGCATTGCAAATAGAAGAAAATTAGTATCAAATTTTGTGCTTGTGGAGACGCTGTCTAACGTTCACTTTTTGGAGAGACAGTGCCTTGTGCTTTTCATACCGTGACTTAGTGCAGGACGTGGTTTAGGAGACTTGGGAAAGATGTTGAACCCCTCGCCACGTTGCAGCCGATGGCGAAATTCCCACCAACTGCAGCAGGGCTGGAGTTTCACTGCCGGGGGCTATGTGGCTCCGCAAGTCGTTTCTCGTGTTGCAGAGCAGCAGGCAGGATTGCTGCAGAGCATGCTGAGATTAAAGCTATCGCTTCTTGTTGAACTGGCCTCGTGCATTTCTTTTCATAAATATTTAAAGAATTCTTATTAAAAGAATTACCAGTATAAAAAATTAAGAGTTTGATAGCTGGCGCGTAGCGTGCCGTGGTGCTGTTTTAGTCTGCGGTGGAAGGTCAGGAAGCCAACGTGCTTCTCGCCATCACGGAAAGGCGAATTTCTCCACATTGACACTGCCTGTGCCTGCCCGACCTCCCCAGAAATGGCGAACGGCTTGGCGGCCGGGTCCGTGGCCAGGCTCCCTCAGACGGGAAAGGCAGGGGCTTACGCGGGGCGTAAACAATCTGCAGAAAGGCTTGACCTTGGACTTTAATTTGCTATTGAGCTGCAGGTGGGAGATCAATGGGTAAGTGCCAAAGAGGATTCGATAGCCAGTGGACAGTACCAGTAAATGCTCTTACTGAAAACACAGGCTGCCAGCCTGAAGACCAGGTATAGAAAAGAGAGGTTTGGGCAGGCTGGAAAACGCCGTTACCAACTCGTTTATCATTATAATAATTTAACCCACTGGGTGACAGCCCCACAGGATTCGTAATGACATTTCTGCCTAACTTTTCCTGTGTGGCGAGTCTGATGGAAAGAATACCGTGGTGCCTGGCTGCGCAACGGGCTTTGAACGTCTGCGCGAAGCCATGCGCAGGGCTTTGATTACTGAGCCCCTTCCTGCAAGGAGCGTGGCTGCACGCCGTTAGCGTCTTAATGGGGAAGGTGGGAAACCCAGCGGGAGTTTCTGCCGAGGCGGAACCGCCGAGTCCCCGTCCTCTTTCTCTCCAGCGAGGCACCTCTCCCTGTGCTGCCTGCGCGGCGAGCCTTGGTGGCGGCAGCACACCAAATTCCCAGACCCGAGTTTTTTGGACTAGGGAAAAAAAACATATACGTGTTAAAAGAGGAAACGTCGCTATCCTTCAGTATCAAACAGGTAGCGCAGTTCAGCGTCCCTCTTTTTCATGCGTCGACATAATACATAGAGAGTCTGAAGACTAGACCTAAAGGACATAGTGCTCGCTGGAAAAATCAAGGGAAGATGCTAAAAGACACGACTTGCTAGGGACTGCTCTCCTCCCTGCACGTAAGGAAGACGCAGCAAAGTGTGCCAAAGACGGGAGTTGTTTGCAAGAATCCGAGTGAGAAGTCTTCAGGTGAAGAGCCATAGTCTGTGCAGCAGGACTACAATAAAGAAAGGTCTGAGGATCAGATTGGGAGGGTGGGGAGACGCCTGCCAGGCATACAGCGTAGGATTGCAGGCATAAAATCTATATTTTAGAATTGGGGCACTGAAGATAGGTACCCACATACGCAGATTTCTGCCAATTAGCCAATGTCATTAGAAGAATCGTTGCTAACAGTAAGACAGTGAAAACCCGCAATCCTTGCAGTGACTTCAGAACTCCACAGAGGGAAAACGGGGTTTGAAAAAGAACCCATTAAACATTTAAATATTTCATTAAATATTGAACAGTTCAAAAATTGCTTTCTAACAAGTCCCAAGGTAAACAGAACAATATTTGGTAACGAAAGCTACCAGAAGTGACAAGGTCCTGCAACGAATAGAGCTTGGCTCTAGATTTTGAGGCTGCGGTAACCTCTCCTCCCTTGATTAGCCGTCAGACGAGATCCCTGGGCTCAATCCAGAAACCGTTATCTAGGTATAACTGCTGGTGACATCAAGGGCATCAGGGGGGTTTGAAACACGTCAGAAAAAGAGCCACTAGGATTAAAACCGGAATTCTTGCACCAGGCTGAATGCCTGAGCGGCGGCCAGTGCCCCAGTGCTGCAGAGAGGAACACTGTGATGCTGCAGCCGTGCCAGCTGCAGCCCAAAAATGAAGGGTCAGGTTCTCTGGGATTTTGCAACCACGTAGAAATTTTAAGATGGTTTTTCAGATCTGCTGTCAGTACCCTTGCCCAAACTGGCAAACTGTAAGTGATTGCTTAAGTTTTGTTGACGTCGATAAAAGGCAAGCCTTGCCAGCAGTGCAGATCAGTCCAGCACTGAGATCTGAGCACGTTTTTTGCGCTTTGCTGAATCAAAGTTGCTATCTATAAACGTTGGAGGAAAATCCAAACCTGTCTAATGTCTGTGTTTCACTAAGATCAGGAATGAGAAAACATGTTTAGCAGTGTTTTAGTTGAAGATTTGCTGCAGTAACGGGAAATTTTGGATGCCTCCCTATGTTATGACACTTTTTTCCCTTTTTAGATCAAAATAAGACCTCCGGGTGCAGCCCGGGGGATTCCTCGGCGCTGCAGGGTTCAGCCACGGTTAAACCTCCCTGCTTTAAAAAGCTGAGCCAGGGCCCATCTGTACAGAGAAACGTTGAGGTCGGTTTCTCGTCGTGTCCCCGTCAACTTGGTGTCACTGTGCATCAGTTTGCCCTACGAGAGTTGTCAAAAACCTGCTTCTCCGCTCGCCTGGCCAAGCCCCCCTCGCTGCTCCCCCTCCCAGCCGCATCTCACTGCCGGGGGAGGAAAAGTAAGATTGATGGCATTAGGCTCCCCGTGCGTGGTGTTGGCATTGAGTCAGGGGGTTTTATAGCAGCACGTTGGCTTTTCTCACTGAATTTTGATTAATGGAGCAGGCGGGAGCTGCTGCTGTCTCCCAGCTCCTGCGGCTGACAGGGGCGAGCCTAATCTGATGTTCAAATGGATTTGGAACGTGTCCGTGGCTTTAGCATCCCTGTCCTGAAGGAAGGACCACCTGCTAGAAGGTAACCCCATCTCAGAGGGCACTTACTTCAGGTCTGTTTGAAAAGAGAGGTGGCACACGTAAAATCTGAGGGTTTTCCCCGATGCTTGCTGATTTGGTGGCCAAGAGGCAGCTCACGTTACAGACACGAGGTTTTCAGTTGCCTTGCTTTTCAACCGTGCTCTGCCCTGTCGGAGAAGATCAGCAGAGAATTTCGTAGGTACTTGTTACAGACGCAGATGGAAAATCACTCCATGTAAAGCAAATGTATTACTACAAACAGCTAACAAATTTCTCTGATCGTGATTTGTATGAAATCCAGAGAAATCAGTTTCAGGAAGATTGGATAGCGTCTCTGCTGGGATACGAAAAAGTTGGTGAAAAGAATGGGATAACAGTGGTATCTATATGAACAGATAGTGGAAATGTCTGTGATAGGGATGGGAGAGTGGGTTTTATTGTTGCATTTTGACTGGTATCTCCGAAACACAGGTTACTGCATTGAAGGATGCCAGGATGAGAACTGACAAGCTGCTTTTCCATTTTTCCTTCTATGTCTGAGAAATCTGTACCAGATGCAGCCTGCACGCCATTGCACGGCTGCAGTTCCTGCGTCGCACCTTTCCTGGCGCGGTGCGTGGCTGCGCAGGTAACGGGCAGGCTGAGGGTAAGGGCAGAGCTTGATTGGGCTCAGATACAGCCGCTGATTTAGGAGACCTGTACCCTGTCATCAGGATGATGAGAAGAATGAAGCTAACGCCTCCTTTGGCCTTCCCGGGAGGTTTGGTCCACGGTAGCCGTGCTGCCGCTGCAAGCAGTATGCTATTCCTGATGGAAACCAGTGGAGAAGCTCCGAAGTTGTCGGGGTAATTACAGAAGGAGATCCCACACAGCACGGTGGCCTAGCGGGGACGTGGTTAGCAATAGACTTGAGTGTGCGCTGCTCAGCACCACCTCGAGGGCTAAGGGCGGCGGCAGCGGCTTTCCATCCTCCCGCGCTACCGGTGTCCCAGGCCATTGAAGCGGTTGTTGTCCCTGTCCCTGGTTTGTTAAACGTTGGCGTTATGTTCCTACCGGGGGCTTTGACGTCCTGCTGTGGGCCATGGGAAGCGTTACGTTCAACTTCAGGGCAATGGGCGCCAGAACCAGCTTCCAGAGGTGTGCCCGCCCTCGCTCGTCACACCGTCGCAGAGCAGAGGACTAAGCAGAAGCCAGCATGTGTTGGAGCACACGTCCGGGCAGCTCTTGGGGCCTGAAGCTTGCCTTGCGCTGGGCTCCTTGGAGTAGTTGGTGGCCATTTCTACGTGGGCTCCTACCACGCCTCAGGTGACTGCAGGCAGCAGCCCTTTCTCTTGCAGGTGCATTTGCTTGATTCAGGAGCCTTTTCGTAAGGAATTTCACATCCCCTATTTTGATGATTTCATGCTTTTTTTTTTTGCCTTTTTTTGCTTCTTAAACCATGTTTTGGATTTCACTTGTCTGGTAGTCAGATTCCGTTATTTGGGGCATTTTCTACTGCTGTTGCCATGAGCACGTTTGTTTGAAAAGACTATTTGTTTAGGGATTTCAGTGCAAATCCCGAGCTGTCAGGGTTCGCACAGGGAACGCGTGCCCTTTCCCAGCAAGTTCGTTCCTCCCTCTCTTCTTTCCTCTCCAAAAGAAACGAGGAGGATCTGAAAAACTGGCTGGCAGGGAGAGAGGGACGCCGACACGGCTGCCCCTTGGGAGGAAGGGGACGTCTCTGACGCCCAGCGCTCGCGGGTTTGCTGTTCAGGAGAGGCACCGTGGCAGGAGCGTGCACCCTTGGTGCCAAGCAAGGGGCCTGGTCTGTCCCTGCCTCCCCGTCAGCCTGCGGGCGGAGGGCACGGTCCTTTTTCCAAAATAACCTGTACGGATCCTGCTTGTGAAGTCTGCAGGCTGCTGGGGTATTGGAAGTTGAAGCCTTACAACATAAAATTACTCGAGTATATTTTAATAATTTAGAGCCACAGGTCTTACGTGGTTTGTTCTCTAAAGATTGATTTAGCTTCTTATTAAGGGAATTGGGAATTCAGTGTGAAAATCTGAACAAAATCTAGGCGGTTTTTATTTTTTTTTAAATATCCACCAGCGTAACTCACTGGGGAGAAGAATTTCAAAGCCTGTCCAACCCTATCTTGAATTTTTTATTCTCTTGCTTTCCTATTTCCATTCCCAAGGTGTTCTTGTTAAGGAAGAACACCTCAGCGTTATTGTATTATTTTTAAATAAGACACAATTACTTTAAGGAGCTCAGGATAAAAAAAATCCACTAATACTTTGATTTCTGCCCCCGCCCCCCCTTTTTCAGAAGTTTGATAATGCAAGCTGTGGACTGCCTATAAATGGAGGGGTAGGGAGTTGTAATTGCACAACTCTCCCCCTCTGCCCAGAGAAGGCCTTTTTCTCTTTAATTATCCATTGATTTTAGAAAGGTGCAAGATGAAGTGGAGCTGGCAGGGCCCGGCTCTCCGGGAGCAGCGTGGGGGCTGCAAAGAAGGTGCTTATAGCCGCAGGCTTCTGGAGGCAGGTAGGGATTTCTCATTCCAGGGGTCGTTGCTCTCGGCTGGTTTGTCGGTGCAGAGAGGGATCCCCACCACTGCAGGACTTCAGGACAAAGTCTGTGCTCTCTGCACCCGCCGGCTCCGAACGCCGTGTAATTTGCAAGGACGAGCGCACCCCTCCCCGAAAGGTGACCGTGGCGGGAGCCGATGCTGCAGCGCTGGACCGCGCCGCCGCCACGGGCGTCCCCGTCCCGCAGCGGGGACGGGAGCGAGCCCCACGAGCCGGCGTCTGCGTCCCTCGGCCGGTGCCGCTCGGGCTGCTCCGGGGCACGGGCTGATGCCGGCTCCCACGCCGCGTGGCTCCCATGGGAGGCGGCGGCCGCTCACGTCTCAGCCTCTGTTCTCAAAACAGAAATCGATAAGCTGCTGAAGTGGTGTTTCTCCGCAGACGGTTCAGAAATGCCATTTCTTTTCTCCTGGAGATTTTGTAAACTTAAAAGAGAATCATGAAAAAAAAAAGTTCTCTCCTGTCCAGCCCATTAATTCAGCCTGCTCAGGACAGAATTAACCTTGGCAAGCCTTCCAGAGGAGAGAGTCATTCTAACCTTAAAAATCTGCTGATTAAAGCTGGTTTCAGGAATTCGATTTCACTTAATGCATTGGCTGAGCGCCCAGCCCGGCATTAACATAGCCACAGACACACAGGCCTGCGCATTTTCTACCTCCCCTATTTAAAAAAAAAAAAAAGAAAACCCAGCTAATGAAACCCATTTTGCCTGTTTTGAGCAAGAATTAATTTTAAAATTTTAAAGACTCCTTTAGCTAAAGTAGTGCCCTGGTTACCTGTCTCCTAAGGCCAGCGGGGAGGTAATTCCGTTCTCCTCATTAGTTGCAGCGTCGTGTGTCGAGCTGTCCCCGCCGACTGGGCACTTGGCGTCCCGGACCCGGTGCGAGGCAGGGGGTTCATCGCCGCCCCGTGCCGGAGCCTGGGGGCTGAGCGGGGCCGAGCGTGGGAAAATCGCCTCTACGCACCCTCTCCCTGTAAACCCGCATGCACCGTGCTATCAAACTTTAGATTTTATGTCATCTAACAGCGCTTAACTCATTAACCTTGAAAATCTTCCAAAACAATGCTCAGATTTCTAAGGTTTCTATTTATATCTTAAACATTTTTAATGCCTTTTTATGCAAAAGTTAATGTAGTTTTTATTGGCGCCATCAATCCTTTTGACTTTATTGCAAAGGTGGGTTTCCAGGGTGTGTTTCTCCCACCACAGTGCGTTTCTCCGCAGCTGTGTTGTCTCGGTGCAAGCCACGGTGCCCGTGAAGAAGAGTCCCCCGCTGTCCCTCAGAGGCTGGGGGGCTTGCTTACGTGTGGGTCTCCTCCGTCCCAGCCGAGTTGGAACATCCGGCCCCAAAACATCAATCCAGAACTAGAGTCTCTTGTTGTGCCATGTGGGGGAAAAAAAGAAAAGAAAAATTAAAAAAACCACTTCCGTATGCTGGGTGCTTTGTAAGTTCTGTGAACCATTAGGGCTTTCTTAATGGTTTGCTGAAATCTTGAAAACCAGTTTCATGGAGGTGGGATGCTTTTATGTAATTCATTATTGACGCCTCTAGAATTATATGCAAGACAGATCTGGAGATAGAGAGCAGCTTTCCTACCTACTAAATGCAGCGAGCTGCAAGGAGCTCAGCATTAGTGCTTGTCGTTATTGTTTGTTTTAATCATGGTGAAGTTTCGATGACTTCACAGCAAATCAGGGTTGTGAATCAAGTGGGGGTGTGCTGATCTATATTGATGTATATTGATGTATATTGCATGAGGCGCTGTGGGTGTTCCTGGCTGTCGCAAAGGCTCCTCCAGCGGCGTGCTCCAGAGCAGTTTTCCCATCCTTGCTGGGAAGCTGGTCAGACTGGGAGATGCTGCACCTACCCAGCCGCCTTCCAAAGCGGGGGGACCAGCTCTGCGTCAGCGGAACCGAACGTTAAAGACCTTTTAATGCAGCCCCCGGTGCCGTGCAGCCAGGAGTCGCTGTCAGGGATTATTTTAAACAAACAGCGTCTGCTTTTCCCCAGGCTGAGTGGTGGGATTTAAATGTTAAGCTTTTCTTTGGATTATTTTCTGCAGGTTTTTTTTCCCCTCTATTTTTCCTCCCTGCTTTTTTTGTGTGGAATGTACCCTTGACACATTTAAAAACATTATTAATCTTTGTCGTTTGTATTTTAAAAATAACTCGGTGAAAGCAGCCAGCAGTCCTCAAATCCTTTTTAATTCGGGCCGACCTCGTGAGCCGTGATCTCGGGGAGGAGGCGCTGCCGCCAGCCTCCCCGTGTGCCCGCCGATAAGCGTGCACGTTGAACGGCACACCTCCACGCTCGCCCCGTTACGGGGCACGCTAACGATGTCGGGGCTGGCAGGCTTGCTGCTTGCAGAGTGTTTTCGCAGTTTGTGAGCTGCCTTCCAGACAGAAGGGTTAGAAAGGAAGATTTACCGGCCCCTTTGTGTTCGTGCGAACGGCCCGTGTCCTGCGCTGGGGGGATGGCACGGACAGAGCCATGTCCGGGCTGGTGCGTGGGCGGGATAGCGGTGTCGCCGGGGCACTGAGCGCGGGTCACCCTCGCCAGCGCCAGTAAAGCCCTGATGCCACGCGCCAACTTCCACATCGCTATCGGTGCCGTGGCACCCGCATCTGCAGACACAGGTATTCGAGACAACTGGGATGGTGATTTAGCAATAAGTTTTTTCCAGTACCCATCCGCTCCGGCCCCCCTTAACGTGGTTTAAACCCCCTTAACGTGGTTTAAACGGCCCCCCTTAACGTGGCCGGAGCCGGGGCCGTCCCATCCTGCAGCCACCGCTGCTGGGAGGATGCTCGGTGGCAATTCCCGCTCCCCGGAGCGGTGAGGACCCCCTCGTAGGGTGCAGGGTGCGAGTGAGTGAAGAGCGCGTTAATCGTGAGAGTTGTTGTAATCGATGCAGTCACTGGAGTAAAACAAAAAAAGAAATTCCCCTTAAAAATCCCCTGCAGTTGGATTTATTTATTTTTTCCTTCTGTAATGGTAGAATACTGGTGTGCCTAAAATACGCGTGGCCCGCGATCTTCCAGGGGAAATATCTGAAGAAAGCTGTGAACAGATTGCTGGGCTGTTGCAATCTCGCATTTAAGGAAAACTAATCACCTTCGGTATGGGAGAATATATCATTACATGCACACCCATCCCCGATGTGTGCTATATTAAAAGCCAGCAGAGTCAGAAAATAATATTGCTTTCTTAATAATAAACAAATCTTGTGGACAGGAATTGTACCGGGATCTTTTAAATTAAAAACAGTTTTGTGTGTTTGGTTTGTGTTGGGCTTAGCTTCCAACCGACAGCGCTGTTGAAAAGTTTTAACATACTAGAAATTTGATTTTTTCCTGCAGAAAGAATTCCTTAGCCTTACTGATTTCAGTTAATCAGAGAAGCAGAGTTCATTTAAAAAGAAGAAGAAAAAGCAACTGTATTTTGGCATTTTGCTGTATAACATATCTGACAGCAATGTTTTCAGTTTACAAACCCTAAATTTTCAGTTTACATACCCAGGTGATAAACCACAGAAAAGAGATGTTTGTGTTGTGCTTTTTAAAACACAAAAATATGTCGAAGCAAAGATTAAAATGCAGCTAACCAGACTCCCCCGTGTTGTGCGCCGGGATGTGGAGCACCGTGGGGAGACTCGGTTTGCCCTGGCCGCACGCGGGTGGCTGAGCTGCGGGTGGACGCAGCGCGCCGGGGGCTGTTAGCAGAGCGATTCTGTAACCCGTAGCAATGTTTAGAAAAGAATTTTGGGGTGCTGTAATCTGGTGTTGTGTGTTACCAGCCCTGGACCGACTTCAGAAACGACGTCCTGCGGTAGCGGGTAACGCGCTGCCAGTCCCGTCCCCGGCGCTGCCTCCTCGGGTGATGGTTTCCTTTGCTAACCTGACTCTGCTTTCTCTCTTTTTGTGTCCCTAGTGCCTGTACGGCTGCTACGTCCATTCCTCCATCATCCCCACGTTTCACAGAAGGTGCTACTGGCTTCTGCAGGTAGGATGACGGCAAATTCCTCTCTCCTGGGGGTAATCCGGTCGAGCCCGTAGGGCTGTGTTTGACCGCTGCCAGGGAGGTTGGCAGTCCTGGGTTTCATTGTTTGGGGGATTTTGTTTGTCTGAAGGTGATGGGGATTTTCTGAGTTGTATGTCTCTCTTCAGAGGTATGATGTATTTTCTCTGGATAAGTTGCTAGCAAATATAGAGCTGATGCCAGCTCAAACGTTCCCTAAACAGAAAGTCAGCCAAAGTGAGACTTTTTTAAGGTTTTCACTTGTATTTTCCCATCCTGAAGCAAGGCAGCACAGGAGCTCGGGAAGCCGTCTGCTGTACCGGCACGTCATGGCGTGGGAGAGAAATCAGACCTGTGGCTGTGTTTGAATTTGGGGTGACCCCTGTGGCCAGCCTTGCGGTGGATCTGCTTTCCTCCGGTGGGGGGTTTAGTGTTGAGGGAGTTTTTGGAGTCACTCAATGATTTTTCTGCTGGCTGTTGTGGGCACAATGAAGCCCCTGGAGCAGTCCAGTGGAGCCTTCCTCGTACTTCTGCGGGGTGTGGGTAGTGGCCTGATCCCCCCAGGGCTCCTTGGGCTGCGGTGGGTGTGCTTGGGTTCACGTGCGGGAGCTTGCCCAGGGTGGGCGTTTGCTGGACCAAGATGCTAACCCTGCCTTTGCGGAGCCATTGATATTATTGAGTGGTTACCGTGGCTTACAAAGTGGAAGCAATTTGTTTTCTTTTGTTAGAAAACAGCGTTTGACACATATTGTAATAACATTATTGTTTTAAAGATTAAACCCCCGCAGTCCTGAAAACAAACAGGTCTGAGGAAAGAGACATCTGTTTCAAGAGGCAAATGGAAAATAATGCCTTTTTCCCCCCGGTTTTGCAATTGTGCTTCCGTATTAAAAAAGAAGACGCTGCTGCTGTCACTGCTGCATGAAAGACGCCCCACGACCCACAGAGGACGGTGCCCGCACCGTGGACGTAATCAGAGGGAACGTGCACAAAATGTCACTGTCCTCTGTGACGTTTATGTACGTCTCAGCTCTGTGTGCGTCCTCTGCATATAAATGCCAGGTGTAAGTAAAGGGGAAAACGCTTCGCTGCAGCGCTGGGAGCAGTATTTCACCTCCATGGAGGAAAGCTGTGACTCCACTGAAAACGCAGCGCGACCACGTCGATCCTGCAGATATTTAGTGCTTTTCCCTGCAGCCTCTTGAAGTCCTGACCTGTGTCCGTGGTTGGATGCAGCGAGAAGAGGGGGAGCAGGGTGTAGGTACAGCTAAAGAAGCCGTTAAATGTTCAGGGTTCAGTGTGCCGAACTGAGCAAAACCTCTAAATTTAGGGTGCAGTTTGCCTGGGGCGGCAGACAGCTGCTCGCGTTGTTGTTCAGCATCCGTCTCTGCCGGTGCCCGTGACGGATGGTGTGGTACGAGAATTCAAAGGGAACTCTGAACTCCCTCCGAATAACTGCCGGCACGGCACGGTGGTGCTTCCCTGCTCGGCATCTGTCCGGGTGTCCCTGGGAAGGCAGAGGGGACCACGGCGGGTGGAACAGCAGGTTACTTGGTTCATCTGCTCTTGCCTGCTCAGGAACAGGAGTTCGGGCTGGGGCTTGGTGGAAGCATCCTCCATCCACCGCCCCGGGAGCTCAGGGCGGTACCAGCACAGCCCAGGGTTGAAAGGTGCCGCAGGTCCCCCCGTCGTCACCGCTCTGCAGCAGCCCTCAGCCCAGGCACAGTCACCACAGGCACCGGGAGGTTTCCAACATCCCTGCAGGGCAGCTTGGCTCCTGAAATGTTTTCACATAAACTGAAAATGTTAAGGAAGGCCCCTGTTTCTGAAGAAATTCAGGGCAGACAGCAGAGTCCTTCCCGTTAGATCCCAAGAGGAACAGATGACGCAAAATCAAACTGCAGAGCTCCCACCTAAAATTAGGCTGGGACCTTTAGGGAGGTTCGCTCCCAAACCGCAAAGCTTTTTCCATTACCTTTGAGAGAGTATTTTCTAGCTTTGTCCATCTTTCCGTGAGGAAATTTCCCATGATTTCGACCCATTATCCAGCAGCCCGAGCGATGCTCGCACAGCCCAAGTGCTCCCCGACCATGGGCAGTCCCCAGGTCCTGCTCTTTTGCGGCCAGCCTGTGCTTGTTCCTCCAAACGTCCTCCCCTCGTAGGTCACCCCTCTTAACTTTAATCGCAAGTTTTGTATTTCTTTTTATTTTTGTTGCGTGCTATCTCAAAGCGTGGCTGGACGGGGCTGTTGTGGCAGTTAGCAAGCTGGTAGCTAATGAGTTGCATTGCAGCACGATAGGATCTTCTTACCTGCACCCTGAGGTCTGGCTCGTTCACGTTCGGAGGGTGCGTGTTGACGTTTAGGCCATCTTCTTTGCTCTGATAATTGCTTGGACTGAGATGAGTGGATGGGAAGTACGTTTCTCATGAGCCTATTTATAAAACGTGATGCAGGGCATCTCGCTGTGAGTGTAGCGTACTTGTATTCAGAACCAAGGACGCGTCGTGCCTTCGCTGTGGGAGGAATAGGGGTCCGTGATTCATGACACCATCTCCCAGGCGTAAATGGGCATCCTTCAATCATGCGCTCAAGGTTATGCAGCTGGAGAGAAAAGAGCTGGCCAAGAACCGATGACGCTTTTCTGACGCCTGCACAATGTTTCTGTTCAGCTCCACAGTGAATTTGGGGCAAGTGAGACCAGGAGAGAGGGAAAAGGTAGTTTGTGCATCTGCTTCGGAGTCCTCCACTTCAACACCACCCGATAAATGGCTTTCACGTTCCAAAATGGCACACGGACAGGGCAATGTTTAGCATTAACCTCCAGCAAAAGATTTGGCTTTTTAGTTCACAGAGGCAAATGGGTGATTTTTGCTTTTTTTAGAGAGTCGTGTAGTACCTTCCTGGGATACGGAGCTCTCTGCCTGCGAGTCTCTGGTCAATAGGAAGTAAATACAATTAGTCTGTGATGCCGCCTGTGTTTTATGGGATGATCTTCCTCCAAATCCTATTGTCAGGTTAGATATTGATTAAAAATCCCCATGCAATTGTTCTTGATCTTTTCTGACTAGCATTTTCAGCGTAAAGGCCAAGACTCAAACAAGGCACAGAGACTAGCGGTCTCTCCTGTGCGTTTATGCTGTGCTATAGCCATTAATTATACGGTGGTATCCAATTTCTTACTTAAACAACTTTGTGTTGTCATTTACGACTGACACAACGTGCCTTCTCCCTGCAGACTGGCCAAAGGGATAAGAAATGAAAACCAGTCAGCTTGAACCGTCAGCGGGCAAAACGCAGTGCTCTGAGTCCCTGCTACAAGAAGTTACCCTGCTGTACAAGGCACCACAGCTGAGGTCTCCTCTCTTCTGAAGGGGGTTCCATTTCTGAGACACTTCAAGCTTTCTTCATAATGGATTTTAAATGCTACCTTACCACAAACACCTTTAATACGTTTTTAATAGATGTTGTAATTGCCAAGCCAGCATTGTAGTGTCTCTGCAGGAGGTTGTCCAGCCCTGGGCACTGGCAGCCTCTCACATGGACCTCTTGGAGCCGAGTGAAGGAATCGTGACCCAAGGTGGTGGTGGTGTTTTCCTACCTTGGGTTCTCATATTTTTCTTTCAGTTTTCTGATTTCTAGAAATATGAGATCATGCTCTGAGCAACAGGCAGCGGAAAGGATAGGGCTGGTGATGGGGGTGGCCTCTTCAGGGGCGCTGGGGAGGACTCGTCAGCAGCACCGTACCACAAGGCTGCCGCAAAGCCTCCTCGTGGCGTGCTGCGTCGTTAACGAGTTGCACGCACTTTTGGAACGCTTTCCTGTCTCCAGACGTTTCACTCGGCCCTCCATGTTTCCATTCCCAGGGAAATTATCCAGATTGTTAAAAAGAAGCAGCTTTTGTCTTTGCATTCTGCCCAAAATCATGCGCTGCCTTGCCTTTCTGATGTTTATTCTGGCTGAGTGAGGCACTGCCTTAAAAGCACTTTTTTTTTTTTTTTTTTGCATTACCTGTTAGCTTCCTAAAAGAAGTAGTGCCCTAGCTGTTTGCGGTTAGTCAAGCACAGAACGGTGCTGCTGAAGCCTTTTTTTAGGTATGAGTGATGGCAGGTCCCCAGACTCCTGGAAAGGCTTCAGCGCACAGACGCTGCCACTGGGTTTGTTGGCTTGTCTGCTAGCAGGACGTGCGTGTACGAACACCCGCGCTGCGCGTGTTTAGACCTTCAAAATGGCACCAGATTTTTCTGTCAATGGAAGAAGAAAAAAAACCTGTTTGTACTCATAATGACTAATGCAGGGAAAACGTGGATTCTCAGATACAGACAATTTTCAAACATTGGCACAGCTGAGTAGCAAAATGCAGCGTTCCCTTCTGTGCACTGATAATTAGCACCCCAGGAATTTAAAATTAATGTAGCTGCCAGGCTCCCGGGGCTGGCTGCTGTTTGCAAGGGTTATTGGAGGCGGGCTTCATCTTTGCCCTTATACCGATGTGTCTCTTGCTCTCTTCCATGCTTATGCCATATAGCTGGAGACTGGTTTGTTGGACAGTCATCGTTTTCCATCCTGCCTTTAGCAGATTCTGATATCTTTTTTGGTGCTGCTGTTAAGGTGCTGCGGTTATGGGAAGTAATACATTAAAAAAAAAGTGTTGCCCTCTTTCTTAATTAAGAAGTACATAAACTGTGCTATAGGATCATGCTAGAAATGTTTTGTGACTTTAGAGAGTGGCTAAATATTAGTTCTTCATGACACAGGACCGAACTTCTCATATTGCCGTCTCTTCTGTAATTGTTTGCCTAAAGATGGGAAAAATGTGCATTTTAGGCACTCGGGTTTCATTAATTTTATTATTTGTTTGGGTTTTTGAATGACTCCCCACGTTCTGCAGTGATTTAATAACAGCAGCAGTCACAGCAAGGAGAGCTCAGGAATCCTCGACAGAGCGCTGCCGACATGATAGGACATCCTCCCGTTCAGCTATAGGAAAATTGGTATAAAATAAAATTAATTATGATCATATATTCAAATAAACGCCACGCGTTTGTTCAAAGACTGTTCATTAGCTTATTCGTTTGCCAATAGCGTTTGCACAGGTGAGATTTTCTTGATAAAGATGCTTGTGGAAATGGGAGGTGCGGGGAATACTGGTGCGAGTGGATAGGGATGTTCAGCCTGTTGGTGTTTACTTATTCATCTTGGCCAATCAAACAAATTAAGGCTAACAAGCATTCGAGAGCAATATGTGGGCAGATAGCTGTTTCGCATGGTATGCACATGAACTGCTCACTGAATAATTCAAAATTGATGAAAAAGGGTGCGAGCGGCACTGTTCTCCAGGTGAGTCGGAGAAGCAGAGCAGGACGCAGGCTGAGCTGCGCCGGGCGCGGGGCGATGCCAGAGCCCCTCAGAGCCCGGTCGTAAATCAGGCTTTCGCAGTAATCGCTGAAATGCGATAATCCGGTCCTCTAGGAGCTGGGGGGGGGGGGGACTGCATTGCATCTTTATTCCTTGCACACTCGCAGGGTGCTCTCAGCAGCCACAGGAGTCACTGGGATGCTTTACCGCGGGGCAGAAAATGGCAGGGGAAAGTCAGGGGACATCAGCGGTCATACCAGTGGTGATGTCTAGGCACGATGTCTGGCCTGGAAGGAGCAAGTGGGAGATGCTGAAGGGGACGCTGTAGCTGGGCAGTATTCTGTTAGCGGTCTTGAATTATCCTTCATGTGGTTCTGCATGCACCAGCTGTACCTTGCAGTGTCCATAAGCACTGATTTAATGTCAGAGACACGCAGTATTTTCTCTTTAAACTGTTTTTTCCTGGATTCTTCCTTCTGATACACTTTGATATTCAGCTGTTTATTACTATTAATGTCTACACTGATGCTTGATGTTCCCTGGGTGTTCCCTTCCTAAAATGTGACTCGTCTGACTGAAAGCTGTGGGCAGAAAGCATCAAGGCCTGAAAATCAGTTAAAACATTTTACGTGACGTCTGCAGCTGTCCTGCAGAAATTTGGTGTTCATTCTGTATTTCTTTGCCTCAAATTTTCCTTTAAGTCCTAAGCGAGAGGAAAACCTTCCCTTTTTTTTTTTGATGGTGTCCCGGCAGAGCAGCATTTCCCTATCTGATCGCTTGTGCCGTGCTGCATCAGCAGCATCTTCCACATCCCTGGCTGGAGGAGCAACAGACAGCTGGAGGATTTTGGGCTTTTTCAACATAAATTGGAAGCATTACAATCTCATAAAAATTCCTGAGACTTTTGCTTAGTAATGGGTTTTTATTTTTCATTTGGGTAAAATAGAAATGACTGGGCAATAAAGCATTGAAGATCGTGCGCTGTATGTGGGCACTTTAGATCAGTCCCATATTGTTGGGGACCAAGGTGTAAGTTCGGCTCTCGGCATAATGAGCCTTTGCATTTTTTCTAACGGGAATACAAACTGTTGCTGCTATGCTAGCACGTTTTCCCAAAGTGAGTTTTAGCATATGTGGTGAAATTAAGCATGTATTGAAGTACAGCAGAGTATGGCACGGGGTACCTAACCGGCGCTAGCGTGGTTCGGCATCCCGAGCACGCAGCTGTGACAAGCTGCAGCATCATGGCGCAGATGGGCTGGGTGACCTTGGGACAGCGACTGAACAGTCCCAGGTCCAGGATCCCGTCAGAGTGACGGTAGCGGTGGCACTCACGACCTGTGGTGGAGGCGCTTGGGGACCTATTGCCTTTAGCGCTGTTTACTTTTGCAATGTCTTCATGCATGGTCTCTCCCCTTGTAGAAGCTGTTACTCAGTGCTTGCCGTAAAGCTAAGGAAATCCAGAAGAGAATATAAATGTAAGGTGGTATAAAGTGCTATTTATTCTTATTATACGGTCCGAGGCTATGGGTATCCGAGGGTTAACTCCTGCTGAAAAATGCAGAGCTCGTCGCAGGCAGAGCCCCAGCTGAGATGGACCACGATACCGAACGGACAGAGAAACTCCTGCATACCTAAAATGCAGCCACAAACGAGGCCAAAAGGAAGAAAACATCCTGCCTTTCTCATGTTCAAAATGCCATCATTGCTAAAGGCTCAGGTGTTTCCTGACTGCTGTACGCTCCTCAGTGCCCTCCCCCGACCCGAGCTTTGGCTTCCTTTTGTGGTGGTGTGATGGGGAGAAGCTAACGCGAACCCCTGGAGGTTTTTCTCAGACAGACACGTCCAGGCAGGCACGACCCATCCCTTTGCATCCCCTCGCAGTCTCCCAAGTCTCTTCCTGACGGTCAGTTTTCAGCTCACGTCTCCGAAGACGCACAAGCTGTGTTTGCCAGCCTTCAGAGACCCCGCTCCCCGTGAAGCCCCTGCCTTTGCTCCTCTCGTGCTTTCAGCCCCATTTCAAGGGCCAAACCCTGTTTGGTTTTGTTGTTCTTCCCGGAGTTCTCCATTGCCTCTGTGCAGATGTGTGGCTTGGCCAAGGTGCCAGCCATCCCCTCGGCCTGGCAGGAGGAGGCACACCTCGGTGCCTCTGCAGCGCGGGCGTCTCTGCGGAAAGCGCTATTTCTGCAGGACCAGACAAGGACCTCCCACCAACGGGTATCTACAGAACAGACCTTTTAAGCAGGCATGCTTTCATTGCCTCGGATTCCTATTCTTAGTGCAAAATGTGTGCGTGGAGCTATGCTGTGAGAGAAGACAGTAAGCGTGGTGGGAGCGCTCGGCGCTGCCAGGAGAGCAGAATTGTCTTTTGCATCAGTTTAGCTCTGAGCTGCAACAGAAGCAGCGCTTTCGATACCCCCTCTGGCCAGAAGTCGATAGGATACAGCAGTCACTCCCCTCGCGTCTTTGCTGAGCTTCACGGTGCCTCCGTGTGCAAAAGCGTTTTCGGAGAATGAAAAAGTTGTGGATATCCTTTTCAGGCTTCCTTAATATTCCTTTGACGTGACCTTTCTCAAAGACCGCTCTCTCCTTTCTCTCGTTTCATCTTCTCGCCAGCTCTTTTGGAAGGCAGTGCTCCTCGCCATGTCTCTGCTGCCTTGCGATCACAGGAACAGCCGTGTCTCGAGACTTCCCATCATGTTATTCAGGGATCATTAAAGATCTGAAATACTCCTGGAATCGGTGGAGCTGTGCAAAAGGTATTGCTCAGTCCAGCTGAAATTCCAAGGGTTTTGTTAACTCTTTTGTAATAATTTTCTGTTTTCATTATTTCAATTTTTTTTTTTTTTGGTCACATTTCTAACAAACACTTACTGCCAAAAATGAATTTCAGAGAAACCATGTCAGAGAGGTGTTAGCTGTGCCTCCTCGCAAACGCTTTAACCCTTTTCATTCATTGTGGTTAGAGGACAGCAGCTGCTGGGTGCGTTAGCCCGGTGCCCAGCTGCCGGTCTCGGGGAGCCTCGGTCTGCGCTGGCATCGCCCTCGGCAAAGCTCTACTTAACAGCGGGATGAATGGTTAAAAGGTTTGAAGGAGCCTTTTTGTGGCTCTGCACGTTGTATAAGACTCAAGTTCTGTTTAAGAGGAATGCCCCAAAACTTCATTTTAACTACCATTAGAGATAGCTTTAACGATAACAATTCATGTCGTGCTCTGCTGTACTCCGGTGTTTTAGCGAAATACAGGTGAAGCAGGAGCCACAACTCTGCATGCTGCATTGCTGGCAGACCTCTCCTCTCGCCTTCAGCGTCAGAAACCTGAGAGGAACTGTTTCGCTTTGAGAGGAGCCGGCTGCTGCAGCTCTGCTCTTCGTCATCTCCCTCCCGATCACTCCCGGGGCGCGCGGGGCTGCTGTCGCTGCTAGCTCTCGTGATGGGCGCTGAAAGTCACACGCAGCGACAGCCGCTCTCTCCTCCCCGCCACTCGCGCCGGCTCGCTCACTGCCTTTGAAACGTCTCCCGTGTTCTGCAGCTGAGTGGCGGGAGCTCCCGCACCCTGCGATGGGACGATGGGAACGCTCGCAGCTCGTCTCTTGGACTGGTGCTTGGGCAGCGGGTTGCTGTCTCTGGCGCGTGGCTAGCTGATGTGCGGCTCCTCTTGGTCAAGACGCTCGCCTGAAGGTGCTCGGTTGGTTTTGCCGACTTTCTGGCAGGCAGAGCACACCCCAGCAGCGTGCGGTCGGCCTGGGCAGCCCGGGGAAGGGAGGGCTGCAGCGGCGCTGGGCCCTGCCGGGGCTGCTGCGGTAGCCGGGGGAGCAGCCCCAGTGACGGCCCTTCGGTACCTGCGGTGGTTCGCCCGAGGGTGATCCCGTTGAATGATATCCTGTTTTCCGCCTCTCATCCCCTGACTTGCTTTCAGAGCAGCTGCGTCCATTGAAACCCACCTTCAGTCTTACGGTCTTTTTTTAACACAGATACGATCACAATCTATTCAAGTCGAAGGCTATTTTTGCTTGATTTTTCCTCCTTCAGGTTTTACTTGCTCGCTAATGTTAGCTTCTCATAGAGTCTTCACCTTCACTAAAATTAAATTCCATCTGGCAGAGCTCATCACAAGCTGTCTTCCTCCCAGCTGTCTCCTTCCTCTTCCTAAGAGCGAAGCCGTCCTGTGCACCGTGCTCCAAAATCACCCTGTTTAGTTTCACAGAAAGCACATCCCATTTGTTGTTAGGGGAAAGACAAAACACTGGAGGGAACAGCATCTACAAGAGCCCTCTTTTTCGGGAGTGCCAGCAGTGCGTCTGCGTTTCACATCCATCCTTGCACGCAAGACCACGAAAATAAATCAGGAAGTTGCTTTCCGGAAAAACATTTTTCATGACAAAAATCCGTAGTAGGTAAAATAGAGCTTGCGACTCAGGCTGGGCCGTACCCTTTTATCAGTCTGATACCTTCAGAACAAAGATGCATTTTGACACCTGCAGGATGAGTGAAATGGGACTGCGGAGCACGGCAGCCATAACCCTCTGCTGACGTTCCAGCGAAGGGGAGGCGGAGAGGGTTACAAATGAACTGGTATCTCGCAGGCTGGAAATGTTTTAGCAGGAGTGCTTTATCTTTTGTAATGTTTTTATAAATTATTTATTAACACACTTGCTGCATTTTCCTGAGAAATTGGATAGAAAAGCAAAATGTATAGCCAGCAGATTATATTCCAGAAGAAAGACACCAGTGATTAAAAAACAATTTCCAACCCTTTCAAACACATAACTTTATTTTAGACGAGTAGCCTGCTATTTTTGTATCGCTCTCCACCATTTTAAAGAAAATCCCGGATTCATTCCCTAGATATATGAGGAGACTGACGTTAATGCGAGCAAACTAAAAAGCAGTCAGAGTGCTTTAGTTGTTGCTTAAATAATCTGTTGTCATTTATAGAAGAGATGCATTTCCCAAACTGCTGTGGGACGTGCCTGGGTTGCTAATCAAGAGGAGTTATTACAGGGGCGACGTAAAAAAGTCCGAAACATGCCCGGCTCCCACGCAAATGGAAAGCAGATTTTATGCTCTTGGCTCCTGGTGGAAATGATGCACCACTTGCACTTTACGCCTGACGTGGGGGATGGAAAGCAGCGGCTCCGTCGCTTTATGGTCGCCGCAATCCTGCCGCGTGCCGCGGCACGGCTGGTGGGGGGGCAGCCCCTGCCTGAGCCAGCGCGGCTCTTTGTGCATGATCCAGGCAGCACGGCACGGATGCGACGCCGGCCTTATGTGAACGGCCTTTCCTCTGCCCGTTCCCGGCAGCTTTTACAGGAGCAGCCGTCTTATCAGAAATGCGTTTTGCCCCCGAACCGAACAAAGGGAACCGAAGATTGGGCTGGTCTGGGGGGGCCTGGGGCCCCTGCTGAGGACCCCGCTATCGCTGGGGAACATCAGCGTCTTGATGGCGGCACCCAGAAGTGACGTGACGGGAAACCGTCTTGCTTTTGCTCGAGCGTACGCCCACCTCTTTGCCCAGGAAGACCCAAAAAGCGGGACAGTGCATCTCTCCAGATTCTGCTCCGGTTTGGACCGGTGATGCTATCACCGAGATATCCTCACGGCAGGGATCGCAGTCATGCGTCAGCACAACTCAGCTGGAAATGAAATCAAACCACAGGCTCCAAGACACTTATTAATATGCCCTGTATACTGAGGATTAGGCTTTTGGTGACACTTAAATTGAATTCTAATGCTATTTTGAAATATATAATACGCTGAATTTACTTCACCTCAGGTTTGAGTTAATGGTTTATTAAATTATGCACCTTGCAGTAGCAAAGCTGTTTCCTGGTGTAGGACACCGAGGCTTGCAGTAGTAATGCAGCAATTTTGCTGATCCCATCCACATCTCCCTGGTCAATTATTGGATCTGCAGGTGTCTGTGAATGTATTATACTGTCGGCTGAAGTTTCACTCCAGCCGGAGAGGCATAATTGCGGATTGGGTTGGAAATTCTGTAGTGAAACAAATTACAATTTGAGTTTAGAGATTTGGAGTTCATTTTGGCGTGGGCAGCGGAGGACTTGTAGCAGACGTTGCCAAGGCTGAAGTCTCTCCGTCGAACGTAGGTTTTTGGTTTTTTTTTAACATGCAGTGTTTTGGCCTGAAGTGAGTTACCCCCCTTTGTATTTTATCTTTTAAGGTACGCTTTTATAAGTGTTTTGGATAAATCACTTCTCAGGTGCCTGCGGTTTTGAATGCTTTTCTTGCCATCCTTCTGCCTGCGTGAACTTCTCCCCTATTGCCCCGGTTGCTTTTATTCTCAGAATCATCTTTTATTTCTGAAGGAGTATCTGTCTGTTCCCTTTCTGTTGAATGGCTGCCTTCAGCTGTCGCTGGTGTCCTGCGCTGCTGCCCCCGGTTAACGAAGCTGCGATGCCTCTGCCTCGCCCTGCCCCGCTGGTGCAAGGACTCTCCGTCCCAGTCACCTCCCGCGGCCGCCGCCTTTCACCGCGTCCCTCTCGCCGTCCACGCCCACGGTGATGTCTCATGTCAGACAGAGGGATGGAAAGTGGCCGTCACATATGTGAACATATATATGGTGCGCTACCCTTAGTGAAAGGCAGCAAAGGTTGTTACAAACAGCCCCGAGTTCATGGTCTGCGCTATAAAACGATGCACCCACCTCCAAAGCCGTGGGAATGGTGTATGCAGACCACGGTCTTAGTCCTCTGCGAGATCACTTGATGGTTTTCTTTAACATGTTAGCGAAGGGGCAAAAGCTGGAGGAGAACGACCTAAATGGCTTTCCCTCCTGAACAGGCGTCGTACCTCAGGGCATCATTTTCTGTGTCAAGGAAAAAGTGCAAGATTTTTCTTATCATACATTTGTTTCAGTTAAATGTCAGCCAGTTTGCATCTGCTCTTCACGCTGCTGCAAGACGTATGTCATATGACAGTCTGCTAGCTCACATCGGAGTTATTAGCCATCAGCAGTAAAGAAAGCACAATTCAGATAGAGTAAAATAGAGGTTGATGGTTTTATCAGTTTACTCTCTGTAAAATGGGATGGCCTCTTCCTGGGAAATTAGATTTCCCGATAATGTAACCAGCACAAAACAAGTCTGTTGGATTGAATATGTCCTCATATTGTCCTCCTTTTACAACCAAATATTGCGAAAGGTTCCCGAGGAAGGCTGAAGGTATTTCTGATCTCCTTGCAGCAAGTGAAAATCATGCGCTTAACAACAGGGGCGGGCGGCAGGAGGACAGCCCGGGGGACAAACGCCTGCCTGCGACCCAGCGCAGCGCCTGCAGCGTGTGCGTTTAGGTCACGGCTGCCCACAGTCCTTAGGGATGCGCAGGACAACATTCGTGTTAGGAAAACACATTTGGCTGGCATCGCTAGTGCTGGAGCTGTTAGCAACAACGGCTGTTAAACGCTCTGACCGACCTGGTGGGGCCACCTGTAACAAGACAGTTTCCTAAGTGTGGAGTAGCTATTGCATCGTCGGGGGAGGAAATTCAGAAAGTAAGATCAGTCTGCATGACCTGAATCTGCCTTTAGGCTTAAGGTACTTGCTGCTTTTTGCTGGGAAGAGCTCTGACCCGAAGGAGGGCTTTGGGCAGTGTCGGTCCATGACGTGCCAGCAGGAGCTGGGCAGGAAGGTGCAACTTCAAGTTCGGATACCGTGAGCGTGCACGTGCCAAGTACTGCACTTGTCAGCAAGTTGTTTGGTGTGGAACGTCCCAGCGTCTGTCTTACAGGATACTTCATGATTAGAAGTACTTTCAGAAAAAGTTGAGGAAAAGGGGGTGTTTAAGGATGGTGCATGCTGTTGCCTGGGTATGGCTAAAACGGGTGAAGATCAAGGAAACTCACTTCAAGTGAAACAGGAGGAGAAAAAAAATCCAAGCTCTGGAGCAGTCGTGCGAGAGGGGTGAAACCCAGAGTATTTGGAGTATTTGAATTATATTGGACGATTGCCTAAGGTTAGAATATTTTCCCCACAAAACAGGCCTGCGTTGCTCACTTAAAAGCTGTTCTTTCTGATATTTTGATATTCTGTGGAAAAATAGTGCTCGTGCACTTGCGATTACTTAGAGTTTGTCCGAACGCCGTGTGTGCCGAAGACGGCTGTTAATAAGCAGCTGTCAGGAGCGCTGAGCAGAAGATAAAACCAAGGGTTTTTTTCTGGTGCCACTTGGTTATTTCTTAGAAATTCAGATAATGCACTTTTGGTTTGTGTTAGATCCATATGGAGATGGGAGATATCGGAGATGCTCTTGGTCTGTCTCATTCCTTTTGTTCATTAGTTAATCTATCTGTGGGTAGCAGGATCACCTCAGAAAAGCTTTTTTATCGTATTAAGACAAAACTAAGTATTCTGGCAGAATCCTGCCAAGTTTTCAAATAGCAGATGCTTCTCAGAGAGAAGGCGTTACTTTTATTTATCTGTAAGTATTACAACACTTTGGTTTCGTTCTTCTCTCGGTTCAAATTGACCCTTGTTGCAGTAACGGGACAAACCACCACTACCACCCCCAGTGCCAGATACTGATGAGGAAGGGACAGTAATATGCAGTGCTACCTTTTGGGTATGGTTAAGGCTGTTTCCTGGCAAGGGAGACGAGGACTGAAAGTGATTTTGTCACTTCTTTAATGTCTTTTAAGAAACAAACAAACAAACAAAAAAAACCCCCAAAACCCCCAACAACAAAACAAACAAAAAAACCCCCACCAACCCTGCCTGATTTATCGATGGTTAAAGGAACAGTATTTTTCTTAGGTCAGAAGTACTTGCTCTGACAAGAGAAGGCCATTCTAGAGCTTTACTTTAAACGTATGGGATCAAATGGGTTAATTGGAACCTCACTTGCAGCAAGGGTCAGCCAGCAGAGAGACAAGCGTGTAAATGCTGAAGCCTCATCAAGGAAGGCATGAGAGCTGTGAAGGAAAGGAGGCCTGCAAGAATATTGCATCACGGACTAAAACCTGCAAAATAACACTGCATCACGGACTAAAACCTGCAAAAGAAGCTGCGGGCAGCTCGTCCCACGCTGGGGCGCAGGAAGCAGGTGGATCTACCAGGATGCTGCAGCGGCGAGAGCCACGCGCCTGTCGTCGTGCGGAAGAACAGAACCAAGTCGCCGTTTCCGTCCTTTCCCGCGCGTGGCGGGGGCTCCTGGTGCTGTCCTGGCCGGAGGAATGGCACGCGCGCGGCTTCTCTCGGCTGCCCTTTCGCTTGGTGCTTGTGGTAATCGCCATTTATAATTCAGTAAGCTCTCGCAGGCGCTTTCTGCTGGAAAAGGGAGAGAGGAGGCTGCTGGGATTTTCACCATTCTTCATTTATATTTGTTCCTGGCACTTTAAAAGCCGGCATCAACGGCCCCGTAATCACAGCCTTTACGTACGAATGCAGAACACTTGTGCTTCTTTCTCTCTATAACCTACGCTTGAGCCTTCTGTAGGGATTTTGCCGATACAGCGCTCGTGTCCGTCGTGCTTTCAGAGTGCAGGGGGGACCTGCATCAGGTGTGGTTCTGCCAAGCACTGCCATGCGCTTCAACCTCCATGGTCCAGTATGGAGGCATGGTCTTTGAGGACACAAATAAGTCTCTCTTTATAGTCTCCACAAATAGATATTTAATACTTTGGAGAACTGTTGCCTTTCTGAAACACATCAGTCAAATTTTGCTCATCTCATACTTTTGCATTCTGTGCATCTGTCCTGTTAGGAATTTGCCTTACGTGCATAGCGTAAAACTTTGTAGGAAAAGGAATCTGCATAGAAAATAAATCCCCTTCTCAGCCTACAGTGAAGAGAATGGAGCTGCAACATCAGTTTTGCTGTGAATGTGTTGAGTGAGGTACAGAAATCAGCCCTGAACTCCTCCTGCAGTGTTTGGCACTTGCACAAATAGCTCGAGCCTCAAATGCTGTTATTCTTTTGGTTTTATTGAACATTAAATCCATCACAAAAATATGCAGAAAGAAAAATGAATGCAACATCTTTCAAGGTCACTCGTTTCTGTGGAGGCAATGTAACTGCGCTGGGCTTTCTGTAATAAAGCAGCATCGGTGCAGGAAACCATACATTTCATAGTACCAACTCCGAATCGTATAGCAGTGTTCCTTTTTTCAGGGAAAAATACAGCAACTATGTCCTGTAACCTGCTACCTGTGCACTGAGGCACTCTGATAAACAGTAATTATAACTATTACGGGATGTCATCTCCCGTCTGCCATTTATTGACCTTTTCTTCAGTGTCCTTTTCTTCTCGGGAGCCCAGGTAACTAAATATCCCAGGAAGGACGAGCTGCATGAGCTTCTAGGACAGCACAGCGGCTGAGACCCACTTGAGTTCTGAAAGGTGCTCGATTTCAGACCCGTTTAATATTTACATTACGCTGACAAATCTGGAAACCTTTGAGAAAAGAAGTTTTTTCTGAGTTCACCTTGTAGTCATTGGGGGGAAGAGGAAGTTACAACTGATGCTGGGAAGCTGCTAAAAGATGTTGTCTAAAATAGCTTTTCTGTCTGTAATATCATTTTAGATCCTAGAGTCTTTCCAAGCTCAAAGTGACCCATAATCTTGCTTGTACAGTGAGAAACATCGTCCTTCCAGGGAACTAAACCCTCATTTTCGGGTGTTGTAGAATCACAGGAAATCAGATCTCAAATCCATTACAGATTCAGGGGTTGATATGACCTGAATAGTTTTTGGAGGGGCAACTCTGAGTTTGGGGAAAGAAGCAATACCAGGTTTGGGTTTTAACAGCGGCTTGCTGAAATCACATGAATTAATATCATGAGCTAAGCACGAGCGAAGCCATCAGTTGCTTTACAATGTCAGCTTCTTCGTAGCTTTACTGTAGGTGAAGCAGAGCTAGGCACCGTCTTTAGGCATGGCAAGGGGTTGGGTGATCTGTCCCCCTCGCTGTGACCTTCAGGCACCCCTCTCGCAGAGGCTTCCTGCTGCCTCTGGTGCTTCGGGGACCAGGGCTGCGTGGGCTCAGATTTCCAGCCTGCCGCTCCTGTTGCAGGGGAAAGGAAGGAGAGGATGTGGAGTGGGCTTGATTAAAAAGTGCTTTTGCTTTTTCTCTCAAAGGGTGTTTGCAGTGAAAACTGTACATGAAATTTATACTCCTCTCATATGATTTTGACTGGTTTTAGTGCACAAATTCTCAGTAGAAAATGTATTCAATAAAAATTTGATGTGGAACTATAGCTCAGCAGAATCTTTTTTAAGAAATCCAGCTCTGGAATATTTATTTTGTATCTAGTTTCAGTTTGAGTGCCTATTCCTTCTGCAGATGCCCTCGTTAGCCTGCTAACGGTTTATGAAGAGCTCAGCCCCTCTTGCGCCTGGATCCCAGCATCCCGGCACTGCCCAGAGCCTTTCTGCAGCGCCTGCTGGTGAAGTTTTCGGGGGGAAGCGCAGCTGCGTGCAGTGCTACTGAAGGCTGCGGCCAACGGCAGTTGGCTTTTTCTGCAAGCAAATCCATGCTTTTTCTTCATGAAGAGACGAGAGGGCTTCGGGCTCACTCGAGTAGCGGGGGGCCGAGCCTGCGGTAGGTGCAACGTTACCACGCTGGTGGGCAGTGATGTGGCCGACAAGAATACGGTGCACTTGATTTATAGCAAGTCTACTGAGAAATAGTTTTAGCGGGAAAAGTGCAATAAATCTGGATTTATTCTCCTTTGATGCTCAGCATGCAAAAGGAGCCCGTTTAGGGGAAGTAGGAAAGGAATCCGAGATGGCCACAATGAAAATTTCAGGGCAAACCTGACAGCTGTGAGCCCCTAAAGTGTCATTTCTTGCTATGGAATAACATAGCTTCAGTGCCAGTAAATGGGGTGATCCCAGTATCTAGGATGAGTTAACTCCGATGTGTAGGGGAGAATTGACTTTTTTTCAGGCTTTGAAGCAAGCGACAGCAGTGGGTTAAATCCTTGCTTGCTTTTTTGATTTCTGACCGCTGTGCCAAAAGGTTCCGTTTGTTTCCTAAAATTGCAAGTGAGCATCGCTTTATTAGACGGCCGTTTGTCCAGCTCCCTCCTCCCGCTCCGCGCTGGGAGAGGCATCCCAGGGCAGTGATGACCAAAGAGGCACCAAGTGACTCTCCAAACACAAATCCCAAAGTTGAAACCTCTGCTTAGCATTTCAGGGTCACCGTAAAGATTTCTAACAGGCTTCTGGTCCAGCGTGCTGGGGAAAAACAGACCCCGAGCAGTGAGAGAGTGCTGCCCCGTGAACTGCCATCTCCTCGATGCGTTTTAACGCGGAGCTGGAGGCTCAAGGCACCGAGAGCTTTTTCCTAATGTTTAGTGATAAACTTTTGTCTCCTGTGAGTGAACAATCTGCTTGCTTTGCCATTTGTTTTCAATTTAAACAGGAGTATGCTGAAGCCCTTTTGCAAAAATATTTATTATCTCAAGCAAAACTGGAGGGTTTGGGTTGTGTTTCTCTAGTCTTTTTTTTTCTTTACTTCTAGTGTTCTCAAATCAAATTTTCACTCAAAAAATACTGCCCAGAGGCATGGGAAATGGCACGTGGCTTTATGAAATATACCCCCATCCTAGGATACGCCATGTTTTTATTTTGTGACAGTCCAGGATTCAGTGCGTGGCCTAAATATTGTGGCATCCTATTTGATTTTTGAATTGTTGGATGGACTAGACGCTATAGCTCACGGACAACATGACCATTTTTCCTCGTGGTTTACCCTTTTTCTAGATTACTGTCTGTAAGTTTCAAAATGGAACAGGATTCCTCCGTGGTTTATAAATTAGGGCCATATTACAGCAGCACCCAATAGTGCTGCTATATTTTAGATGGTGTCAGGGTTTCTATTATAAACCTCATTTTTCAGAGGTTTATAGCTCAGCCATAAAAATGCACTGTATGCTGGGACTCGGAATGTAACAGCTGCATCTCAGCCATGCAGAGGATGTGTTTGCATGTGTTTTTTAAAAGCAAAAGAAAGCATGCTTTGTGTGTATGTTTATACATAGAGGTCTATATAATTATATTAAAAACCAGTATAAATTTACCCTAACTTTTGACGTCAACGTTAATTGCTTGGAAGTTAGGAAATGCCCCCTTTTTGGCAGCCTGTGCAGCTTTAATTCTTCCGGTTGCCAGCCTGCTCTGTGTGCTGAGACAGGATGCTGCTTAAGGAATAACAGATAGGGGGGTAATTAAAGACCGTCTCGGATTGCTCGTGCCCAGAGAGCCAGAACAAGGCTGATGCCCTTGGGGAGGGAGCGCTTAAAACGCCGGCTGGCGGACGCGCCCGGAGCCCGGCCGCGCTCCCCTCCCTCCGTCCCCCCGTCCCCGGGAAGGGCGCGGGCAGCTGACGCGGAGGTGCCCGGGAGCGTCGCTGAAGAGGGATGCTGGGATCCCTGCACACGGGCACCTCTCCCAAACACCCTGCGACGCTGCGGTCTGTCGGTTCAGGGTAGGTTCTTCTTGAACTAGAGTAATGAGACAGGATGCAAGCGTTTTAAGGGTAGACGCTAACGGATCTGCTAATAGCTTTTGCTTACTTGGAGTAATTAGCTGGTAGCAATATTAATCGTAAGGGCCGTTCTTACTCACCGAGGGGTATCTAGCCTACACAGTAACAATTGTCCATAAATATTTCCGCTCTACAAAAAGAAACCCTGAAAACAGATTTGCGACACAGGCTATACCTCCAGTATTATCTACGTGCTTATGTGCCTTTGAATGTATATAATCGGTAGGTTTTCTTATGTTGACATATGAGTAAGATACCAACAGCCTCCTTTTAATAGCCTTGCATAATGCTCACACCTGCTCTAGTATAATTTGCTGCATTTCAACAAATAAGCTAGCTCAAATGAATGAAAAATATCTTTCCACAGTGCTGCAAGCACTCCTGTCAAAAGAAAACAAAAAGGGGCTATTTGTGGCCCCATGCTACACGCAGCCGTCACACGACTGTGAATACGTCTTTATACATGCAATTCAAACAGTCATCAACACAGAAGCAGTTTCATCTATACAGACAGCCAAATAATGAAGGACACAGGTTCGGTCTGAATGTGAAAAAAAAAGAAAAACCACACAATCTGCAAGTTGGCGTTAGCCTAACTGCAGCTAAATGCTGCTTTCGTGACATTTGGGCTCTCGTTGGCTTTCCATCTGTATGAGTTTGAACGTCAATGTTTTAAAAGTCGTATTGAATTACTGCAGGGAGCACATTTCTAGCATCTCTTCCCCAGGTGCTCCTCAGTATTTCTCATCTGAATTCAAACCTAAGTAACAACATACTGTTACGTGTATCGTATGTAATGACAGGGAGCTCCGTATTGCACAGCGATAGGGGTGTTACGCCGCAGCTAACCCCTAATCTGGCTCCCTTCAACACGCATGGAGCTAGGCTGCTTTCATGAACACACCTGCACAGCCTCATTAATTAATATCATGTTTTACATTTTGTTTTAATAAAGCCTTTTCATTATGGAGCTTGTTCCCATGGTAGGAAAAATTGGAATTCTTTGCAAGAGCATTATAATTAAGCTGTAGTGCAATGGGGAGGAATGTGTCTTGCTTGGAAAGTGCGTCTGTCTAAGCTGTCTCCGTTGTAAGGATGATCCTAGCAGACTCGGGCAGTGCTCCTTTGGAAGATTCCTGTCCCAGAGATACCGTCTGCCCGGAGCGTTGCACCTTTGCTTGCCATAGGTTTCAGTCTCAGGTCATACTTCACAGGCTGGAGAGATGGAAAACCACCTCTCTAAGGCAGTAGTTCCCAAATTTTTGACCATCGCAGCTCTCAGACTGCTCGTGGCTGGCCAGTGGCAGCGACAGGGAGGCAAGTGTTATGGCTGGGCTTGGCTCTGCAGGTTATTTATTCCCCGTAGGTTGCAGTCCGGGGCCGTTCCCAGCCGACACCGAGGCAGGGATGAAGGGGTGAGAGCTCTGCTGTATGGAGCCGGTTTGGGGTGTTTCTTCAGTTTGGTATAAAACACCAAGAGTGGCAATATAGGAGGTCAAATACTTGGTTATTTTAGGTCTGTTGTGGCTTGCTCCTGTAGTTTCAAAATCAATATACCTAGTGTGTACACAGCTGTTCATCACATGGAGATCGTTTTGGTGAGTGTAAGGAAACCGGGGTTCACAATGAGGTTAAAGCATCACCGTTCAAGACAGGCAACTCAGCAAGAGGAGTTAATTAAGTTGTGTCAGAATTACTTGTGACTTTGGAAACAGATTTTTGTTTTCTCTTTGACAAAAAGTGGGGTTTATAAAATTAGAGAAAGCCTGCCCAGGAGGAGCCGTTCTGTTCCTGCCTGCCAGTGCATCCCTGACCTCGGGGATGCTTATTTACGAGCTGTACAGCAAGAAGATTGAAATGCTTCATTAGCAAGCAACATTGCATGTTATCTGGAGAAGATCCTAATGGAGCAAATTAGGAGGGAGACATCTGTTGCTTTCTGTCTCGGTTTCAGTGCTCAATCTGGTGCTAATTCTGGCCTTTTGTGACCTTTTTATATGTCCCTTCATCCTAAATATGAGACGTGTTTTGTTCATTAACTGTGGATGTGTGTTGCAGCCTTTGAACTGAAGCGCTTCAGAGTTCGTCTCTACCCCCTAGCAGAGATTTGTTCCCTTCTTATTTTCCTTCGTTCCTGAGACCTTACAGACAAAACGTTAGAGGGGGAGTTGGAGGGAAAGGAGGCTGAGAGGCAGTAAAATCCTGAGCCAGGCAGAGAAAGAGATGTGTGTATGTACACGTGCATGCATATACGAGATGCAGAGTTCTGCCCTCTTCCCCCTTTTGTATAATGATTTTATCGTTAAAAAGTAGCTACAGCTTATAACAGAAAATTAAAGTCTTGATTTACAGAAAATTCGTGGCACATTTAAAAAAAAATATTTCTTGCAGCTTCACATCCAAATATCCAGGCTTGGTGCAAAGAGAGGCGGCATGCAGAAATTCTCGTCCTAAATCATACTTTTTCCACCAGCCGACACAGCACCGGCAGGCACAGAGCCACTCAGCTGCTCTGCCGAATTCAGCACAAGGTGCTGCTGTTGCTGCTGGCCCTTCCCGCGTGAGGCGGCTCCCCTCGGTTGCGAGGAAGATGAGCCGGAGTTGGTGGGTGCTCTCCATCCACGTGGGTGAGTGTCGATGCTGAAAGAACCGAGTTGCAGCCGTCGTTGCAGTCGCAGAGGAGTTTTGTTCAAGGCTTAAAACACTTGCTCAGATTAATGACCAAAAATGTCAAATGCGTCCACAGCTAATTATTCATTAGATGCATAATTAGGGCGAGATGATCGTGACATTTTACTGTTATTAATTTTTATACTCTACAGGAATTAAATCGGTCTACGATCACAGAACACCAGTTTGAACTCTGCACTGGAGATGCCTGTTGCTGGGCTGGGGAGGATGCTCTTATGAGCCCTTGCTGACAAAGGCTGTGCGTTAAAGCCCGGAATGGTGTTATTCTGCCCTGTTCAGTAGCAGGGATGCAAATGGAAAGCGTCATCCTGCAGGGATTTGGGGAGAGGCCGTGGGCCTCACGGCAGCCAGCAAGGGGCAAGATCTGCTGGCAGCTTGCAAAAAGCAGACAAAATTACAGTGAGAGCGCTGGGATTTCGTTTGGGTCCGTTCTGAAGGGAGTGGAAAGAACTGGCTTTGGTGAAATCCTCCAGTCACCTAGTCAATCATTACTTTTAGGTCATTTAAGGAGGGGTATCCTTAAGTTTATTGCAAACAGTGGACAAAATATTTTGCATTATAACACACCTTATCCTAGACACTGTATTCTAAACCTTCTGTCTCTTCTGATCAGATAGGACTTTCACTTGGCAGTGGTTTCCGTAATTGCATCTTCTTTCAGTCCTTGCTGGGAAACACGCTTTGCAAATTCTGTATTGTGATTAATTTATAGGAAGGATTCAGTGTTGAGTTTCACGGCTTCTTTTCCCTTGCAAATATATTCATTCCTCAAAGGATGTTTAGAGCTTTTACACCAATAAAAATTTGGGATTCTCTAGCAAGTATAAAAGCAAATAAACCTGAGATGCAGCGTTTCTGTTAAAAGTATTTGTTCGCGCTATATTGTGCCACCGATCAGTGCTGAGACGCTTCTAAGGAAACTTGCTGATGGTTGTCCATATTCTGTCTCCCTCCATTTCCCATCAGAAGAACGTAGGAGATACCAAACTGGGGACCTGGGCACCTTCCTGATTTGGTCAACCCAGAAGTCTTAGAAGAGAGTGCATGGAGGCCAGCTGCTATTAAGCAAGGACTGCTGGCAAGAAAATCTTCCATCTCTCATACGTGGACTCCACTTCTCACTCTGCCACTGTCTCTCATGGATGCCTTATCAAAACCGTTCTGCAGGTCCCGATGAATCTTTCCAGCAAGCGTCGTCTGATGAGGAGAGCAAACTGAGTTACACATGACCATGGCAATAAAAATATAATGATGAAGGGACAGGTGCCAAAAAAGAAATACTTGTGAAGATGTCCTTAGCAGGCAGAAATAAAGTTGCTGCAAAATTAGGTAAAAGTTTGAGAATATAAGAATTTAAGAATATAAGCCCCCTACAAATAAAATATAGGATTTCCTAAGCACGTGGCTTTCTTCATAAGCTTGGCAAGTTCTGCTGCTAAAGAGTCGTGGCTCTGGGCAACATGTCAAAAGACCTATCTCTCCAAGTGATAATTCCTCAGGCAACAGGAATTTCCTTGCATGGATATCTCCGTTGATGGGGGGAGCAACCCAGACAAGTGAGCAGTAAGTGGCATTGCAAGCATAGTTCAATGCGCTAACTGCAAACAAGTAATTTCTGCACGTTGATTTTTAAGGCATTTTGTTCTGAGAGAGTGTTGATGCTGTGTTGGGTTTCCTGAGATCAGTTTTTAACTTCCTGATGTATCTCTGCTCTAAATAGAGAGTTGTGGGATGCAGGTAGACAGGCTCAGCCTCCTAAATACCAAGCCTAGTTGTCTTCATTAAAGCAACGATAAACTCAAAAAGAGCAAAGCTAAATCTATTGGGTTCTGTTCATTAAGAGACTGGTGGGTTTCTGGCTTTGTTGTCTTTTAATACGCCAAGAACAGATGCAGGTTGACAAGTGGCATCAGCCAAGGGACACAGCTTTATAAGGTTGTGTTGAAGCGGGGCTTGGAAATAGCCAGCTGAAATCTAATTTGTAGCCAAGCGGAATAAATTGGAACTGATAGTTATTCAATTAATGGCATGGGCAGCAAGGTGAGGTCTCCTCTCAAAATGGCAAAATGAGATTTCTTGACAGGGAGATTTGGGAAAATGGGGCACAGCACCAGGTTTTCAATCAAAACCAGCCATTAATCATCTAAGTAGCAGGAGGGAGATGTGTTTATTATAGAGAGGCTCAGCAAAACAGTTTGAGTGAGCACTTCCCAAAACGTGATGGAATCCAAACCCGAGCCAGCGGACGTGCCCCAGAGCCTGCCTGGAGCCGAGGATTTCCTAGACAGCGGTGCATAAACCGATAACCTCTGTCCTGCAAGAAGCGGTGGCCAGGACCAAAGGTGTGCGGTGCTCTTCTCCTGGGGTTCTTCATACGCACCGGTGGCATCCCTGGGCACAGAGACTAGACCTCTTCTGCCATTCACCTGCTAAATTAGAAGTTCCTTTTATATCTGAAAATGTTGTGTTTGCTTGCTGAGGAGTTCAGTAAGGATGGACAACTTTGGTGTCTTTTTAGTGCTTTTTGTGCATCCAGTGATGCAGAGTAGGTGGTTTGCTAAGGTATTTGCCAGACTTCTTGCAAACTCCTGTGGTGCAGTGTTTCAGATCTTTGGATAATTTGCATAGTGATGAAACTGCCATAGTTCTCTCCACCACAAGCAGACCAAGAAATATAGAAAGGCTTTTTTTTTTTTAATCAAAAGAAAAATTTCTTCCTATGCAAATGGCCTCCATAATAATATTATCAGGGTTGCCTCAGGCTTGCACAAGCTGAATGGAAGAGAAGCTGAGTTTATGGTTTTCAGCAGAATGGTTTTACACGTTATCAGTTCAGTATATAAGTAGGAAAGGAAGACTCATTTTACTTGGAATAATGGGATTCTTTGGTTGCATTTAAGGGCAAGCCAAACAAATAATTTAACAGGAAAGTTCGTGTCGGTGGCTGGAAGCCAACTGGATCATCCCTGTGCTGCTGTTCTCAGGGCACCGAGAGCTTGGACAGCTATAGCTGTCAGTACTTGTACCCTCAGCCGGACCGCTCGGCTGAGCACTCCTCTCCCCGTGCACGCTGTCTGCCGCGACCCGCACACAGTGCCAAAGCCTGCTTGCTTAGATGTGAATGAAGTTTTGGTACAGCTGCAGCAGGGTCAGGCTTTGGCTTGCAGTGCAGAGAGCGTGACGCTCATCGGCAGCAAAAAGCTGGTTTGCTGCCTACGTGTGAACCACGGGCATCTTGGTGGGTCTGCGGGACGCGCTGGGCTCTGAGCAGCCTAAACCAGCAGCAGGAAGCAAAAGCTTGTTCAAGAACATGGTTAATCCCCTCAGTCCGGGCCCTGCAGTCACTGGACTACCGAAGCGTGAGAGCAGGGCTTTCCTCCTTTGGCACTCGGCAAATCCCCAGCAGTGCTGTGCACGAGCATGCTGCAGTTAGGCGACGTCTGATGTCCTGCTTTATGGTTGGGAACTGCAATGCACGCTGGCACGTACAAGAGGTAGCAAAGCAAAGGACGCCAAGGCTTTTTCCAAAGCGTAAAAGTTCCCCTGATGTGAGCTTTTGGTGGTGCTGAGGCTGGGGTTTTGCAGTGGGTACCTGGTTTGATTCGGTCTCGTGCAGCACAGCACCCTGTGCCTTGGGCTCCCTTGGGCTGAGCGGCAGTACCCTGCAAGCTGTTCTTCACAGAAACCCAGGATGCCAGGTCTGAGGCTTTCTGATTTATGCTGGCACTTTGTTTCCAGTTATGATTATTAAAGAAGTAATGAAAAATGCTTTAGCAGTAAACAGCAGGGCTGCTGTGGGCTTCCCCGTAGACGGTAGCAGGTCACATTCGGGTTTTGCCACAGAGACTGTCCTGGCCACTGTGAGTGAGTACAATTGGAAATTTTTGCAGATTAGCTGATATATTGAAGTCAACGTAAATGAACCACATAGATGAAGTCTAAACTATGAAACATTTCTCAAGTTGTAATGTAAATATAGTCCAATATCTGTGGTCTTTCATTAAAAGTGAAGTTATGAGAGTGAGATTTCACTCAGCGACACTGATTTGGTGCCTCTGAAACCATTAACAATTTGATATTGTAGCTTTCTCATTATAAACTTCTGCAAGAAAGGGGAATTAATTTTTCTGTGCGGTCAGAAGCTGTCAGAGGAGATCCCTCCCTTCCTGCATAACTGGATCAGAAATTCCTCACGTACATGCATTGACCCCTTCTCTCTGGGGAACACATTAGTTGAAGTCGCACTTCTAATTAAACTTGTGCTGCAGAAGAGGAGTATAAAAATAATGCAGAATAACAGTGGCAGGCCTGGAGGAATTTGTAGGAGTATTAAGCAAGACAGAGGGTAATACATCAGGCAGCTTTCAGATCGGGACTCCAAAGAGGAGGCTGCTCGTGGCAAATCTTTTCCACTTGTATGTAGGACGATTTTCTGTAAGCAAGAATATAAGGAAAGTCATAGGATCATAGAATGGTTTGGGTTGGAAGGCACCTTAAAGATCATCCAGTTCCAACCCTGCTGCCATGGGCAGAGACACCTTCCACCAGACTGGGTTGCTCAAAGCCCCATCCAACCTGGCCTTGAACACTTCAGGGATGGGGCATCCACAACTTCTCTGGGCAACCTGTTCCAGTGCCTCACCACCCTCATAGTTAAGAACTTCTTCCTTATATCTAATCTAAATCTCCCCTCTTTCAGTTTAAAGCCATTACCCCTTGTCCTGTCACTACATGCCCTTGTAAAGAGCCCTTCTCCACCTTGCTTGTAGAGCCCCTGCAGGTACTGGAAGGCTGCTATAAGGTCTCCATGGAGCCTTCTCTTCTCCAGGCTGAACAACCCCAGCTCTCTCAGCCTGTCTTCATAGGAGAGGTGCTCCAGCCCCCTGATCATCTTGGTGGCCCTCCTCTGGACTCACTCCAACAGGTCCATGTCCTTCTTATGTTGGGGGCCCCAGAGCTGGACACAATACTGCAAGTGGGGTCTCACGAGAGCGGAGTAGAGGGGAGAATCACCTCCCTCGACCTGCTGGTCACGCTTCTTTTGATGCGGCCCAGGATACGGTTGGCTTTCTGGGCTGCGAGCGCACATTGCTGGGTCATGTTGAGCTTCTCATCAACCAACACCTCCAAGTTCTTCTCCTCAGGGCTGCTCTCAATCCATTCTCCGCCCAGCCTGTATTTGCGCTTGGGATCGCCCCAACCCCTGTGCAGGACCTTGCACTTGGCCTTGTTGAACTTCATGAGGCTCACAGGGGCCCACCTCTCAAGCCCGTCAAGGTCCCTCTGGATGGCATCCCTTCCCTCCAGCGTGTTGACCGCACCGCACAGCTTGGTCTCACCGGCAAAGTTGCTGAGGGTGCTCTCAATCTCACTGTCCATGTCGCCAACTAAGATGTTAAACAGTGCCGGTCCCAATACCAACCCCTGAGGAGCGCCACTCGTCACTGGTCTCCACTTGGACATCAAGCCGTTGACCGCAACACTTTGAGTGCGACCATCCAGCCAATTCCTTATGCATCAAGTGGTCCATCCATCAAATCCATGTCTCTCCAATTTAGAGGCAAGGATGTTGTGCGGGATGGTGTCAAATGCTTTGCACAAGTCCAGGTAGATGACATCAGTTGCTCTTCCCTTATCCACCGATGCTGTAACCCCATCATAGAAGGCCAACAAATTTGTCAGGCACGATTTGCTGTCGATAAGAAGCCATGTTGGCTGTCTTATTTTCTATGTGCCTTAGCAAAGTTTCCAGGAGGATCTGCTCCATGATCTTGCCAGGCACAGAGGTGAGGCTGACTGGCCTGTAGTTCCCCAGGTCTTCCTTTTTCCCTTTTTAAAAATGGGGACTGTTTCCCCTTTTCCAGTCAGTGGGAACTTCACCGGTCTGCCACGATTTCTCAAATATGATGGATAATGGCTCAGCAACTTAATCTGCCAGTTCCTTCAGGACCCATGGATGCATCTCATCAGGTCCCATGGGCTTGTGCACCTTCAGGTTCCTTAGATGGTCTCGAAGCTGATCTTCTGCAGTGGGTGGTTCTTCATTCTGCCAGCCCCTGCCTTTGCCTTCTGCAACTTGGGGAGCGTGGCTTGAGCACTTGTCGGTGAGGCAAAAAAGTCGCTGAGTTGTTGAGGATCTTCTTACTGCGGCAACATCTCAAGTTATCTCTTGATGTGCAAGCACTTTATCATCTCGCTGGAAAGCAGAAGCGTACCAGGATGAAAAGTGGTTCTCCCTCCGTCTTCGCACTTTCTGGTCCCTTTGGAGCCTATTACCATGTGCGCACCTTCCCCTGCTCCCTGTTTTCACCCAGCAATGCCAGAGCACGCCTGACCGTAAACCAGAGACGAGTAGAACGCAGACCTGCTCTTGTTTCCCCCTTGCGTGGCAATCTATTATCTTTCTGACTTAGATTAATGTCTGCTAAGAGAGAAGTGTAAATTCGGCTTACCAGACCCGTCTGACAAACCCGCCGTGTTTCTGGCTGCTTGCTATTTTTGGTTTTGCTGATGAATGCTTCTCCCCTCTTCCTTTACATCGCACCCAAAGCCAGTGCCTCAAACGTAGCTCCTGGTGAAAACAAACGCCTCTGCCGTGCATTGGCAAGGGGAGAAGCAGGTAGTGCAGGGAGGGACGGGGGTTTTGGCACTGACGGGCACAGCCGCCTGCTCCGTCTGGCCAGGAGCGTGTCCCCCCGGGCTCTTGCCCCCCATCGTGAGCAGAGACAGAGATGACTTGCTAGGGCCAGCCTGCACGTGTTTTCCTCAAGCCATTTGTCCTTAGTTTAGGATGCCCCATTAGCATTATCTGTAAACAAAGTATGTGCAATTCCATTGTGAAGAAAGCAACTTACATAAAGGGGGAAAACGAGAAAAGATGCAAGCGGTCTTATCTAGCGCTGATATCAAATTTACAAGGTAGACAAGACCTGTATTCTCAACAGTGCTTCATCTTACCAGGTTGAAGTAGTAATGATGAACATTTCTCTTCGGCAGTGTGATATTGACAGGGGGATTCACTTTGCCATGGTTGTGCTCGCGTAAAAGCTCGGGAGAGCTCCAGGTGTTCTCTCTTTAATATTGCACTGATAGCCTGATGGCTTCTCGCTGGCAAAACTTCCACAGTTCTTAGTATCAGCCTGTCTGCATTCATCAGCTGCAAAGGTTTTCCCTCCTGTCGGATACCGGAATAGCATTAGACAGAAAATGGAGAAAGCGTAGGAAGCCAATATGATCATTTTTTAATCTAACCCCCCTATACCAGGGAGTTGGTTGTGCTGTGATGACTGGAAGTTGTGGCGCAAAGCAGAGAAATACTAGATGTCATTTTAGTGAAGCATGTGGAAATATATTTTTCAATATTCTGCTTGTGTCCAGCTGCAGTACTAAAAAAAATGCTCACGGCCTATGCACCACTCCTGTACAGGTCCCGTACGGAGCCTGTGGGGAGTACGCTTTAGGAACACGGAGTCGTACTTGGAAGGAGCTACGAGCCCTGTTCAGCAGTCTGTGTGGATTCAAGGCGAGGAATATCCTTGCCCTGCTCTGGCATCCCTTAAGAGTTATTGTCTTCAAGAGCAGCTGTTGCTGCTTTTATAGACCGTCCTATCATTTATCAAGGAAATATTGTGCAATACCATCGAAGTTCAAACTTGAATTTCCTGTTGTATACCCAGAGGCCTGTTCCTGCTGGGCTGCAGGGCCGTGCTCACACAGCTCCAGGTCGGGGAAGGATGAGGCATATGACTTCTAACCACGCTCTTCCTGGGTGTAAATATTAACGCCACGCGCAAGGATTGCCAAACTGGCGCGTGCCCTGTAGACTGCAACAGCTCGCTGGCGGATCTCGCCACTTCCGTGTTAATGGGAAATGTAGCAGTTTGTCACGGCGGTTCTGGTAGCAGCCCTTTGAGACTGGTTTTGAGCCCAGTAGTATTCAATATTTTATCAACCGTCTGAAAGAAATTATAAAAAGATAACCTGCAAGTTTTATCACCACTTCCATTTGGGAAGTTTTGCAGGGTAATAAATATTGATGAAGATTGGTCACAGAAATTAATCTGAACACGGTTATTAGAGATGGGTGGAGTTATCAACATGTGTTTGAAGGGAAAAGCAAGCTTTTGCATCAAAAAGAAGGGTGAGAGCAGACTTACCAGGGTAGCAGCAACCAGCGGCGTCTCTGAAAATGGCTTCCAATCCATAAATGTCCAAATCTATGGAAGTCAGGACTTTGTACGGTGCTGTGATGAGCAGTGCTAGAACGCACCCAGCCGTGGTCCTTTCACTTTCGAAGGTGGAAAATTGCAGAGGTTTTAGAGGAGAGCTTATAGGGAGAGAACAAAGCAGCTCAGGGAGGAGACTGAGCACTGATTTGATCACAGCCTATTAATTGCACTTGCATTTAAGCAGTTTTAACAGACAAAAGCTGAACAAGAGATACAGTACTTCTGAGCTGAAGTCAGCAAAATTAAACGTTTGACTTGTGTTTACCGTTTGAACGGTAAACGCAATTACCAAGGGAGCAAGCTATTAAGAGACTCCCCCTCTTGAATTTGGTGGGTTTTGAGAACATGCGTGTCTCGCTTGGCCAGGGGTCACTGGTGGGGACCAGCGGCTGGAACACGCCGTCCCGTGTTACTGTGCAGGGAGTTGGGCTCGGTGTTAGCAGTGCTGTCCTCTGGCCTTAAAAGCTGGGGAAGCATGAAACGTGAAAAGTTTGCAAGATGAACGTTGAGCTCTGCAAGACCTTCGTTGACGGAGCTTGGAACCTGCAGGTCTGTGGGGTTTCTGCCCAAATCTCTTGCATGGCAGCAAGGGCCTTTGCGAAAGAAGGAAAACTGTTGGAATTGCACATAAGGGATGCCAGTCGTGGCGTTTTTGAGGCAGCGATGCCGGTGAGCCTGCCAGTCCTGGCAGTCCTCATGTGCCACCTCTCAGGCAGCAGAGACGCTGGGAGGTGTTGACACTCTGCCTACTTAAAAAAAAAAAAAGCCCCATCCCAGCCAAATTGAAGCCTCTCTTCGGAGGGTGCTGCCAGGGCAGAGCCTTCCACAGCCGTTTGGGGCCCTGGGCAGTGCGGAGCAGAGGCAGCGAGACCGTGCGCTGCCAGCGCCGTGCTGCCCACCTGCCTGCCTGCAGCAGCGGGAGCTGCCGTGGGCTGCCTGTGGAGAGGGGGCAGCGGGGCCGGGAGGATATTTATGCATGAAAGACTGTCAAGGCTGGAAAGATGAAAATCTGTTGTGCTCTCCCAGGGCTCCTAACTTTCTCCCCTCCAGGCAGCTGGCAGGATTTCTCTAAATATTTGAGATGGTAAAGGGCTTAAACTGGATTACTCCTGGACATGAGCAATTATAATTGTAAATGCACTATTATCCGAGCACTCTCCTGATGCTATTTTGGCACTGACGCGTGACACAGTGACAGGGAGGGTACGAGGGTCAAGTGCAATGGAAGGAGAGCCCTTCCCTGGTACCTCGCTAGCTGGTTTGCAGTAGACCTGACCTACTGGGAGTCGTCCCTTGCAAAGCATCCCCTTCCCATCGTCCGAGAGCTGCAGAAAGGGCTTCCAGGTGCCTCAGGCTTAAATAATTGTATTGTGATGCAACTGTATTTATTAAATGGATAAATACCAATTAGGAACAAGTATAAGCCCAGTGCATTTTACTGTATATCAGTTTCAGTGGGAGTTTTCTGGACATGAATGTTCTAAGAAGGCTTGGATTTTTTTTGGAACAAAGTACAGCCTTCTGTTTTTTTCTGAAGTACAGTATTTAGATATATTTACACACATTTAAAGCTATGCCACTCAACTGAGACTAATATAAAGGGGGAAAATCCCTATTCAGAGAGGAAAAATAATGATGGCAGAAAGGGTATAAAACATCCATTTCAATACACGTGTAAAACAGCCCTCTGGCAGCTCAGGTGGCAGCCCAGCAGCCCTGAGATTTATCCTGGTGTTTGCTGCTGCCAGGATGGATGGCGGCTGGGGAAGGAAGGTGGCTGTCCTGGCTAGAGGCTGGCTGGACTGCGAGCTCCATGTTTCAGCATGAGATTGGTCTCTGCCTCTTTCCTGCCTCTCCATCCTGAACTCCAGTCAAAAAGCTGTCAGCCTTCTGCAGCGGAGAGATGCTGCTGCAGCCGCCTGGCCGATGCCCCAGCCTGAACTGGAAGAGCATGCGGCCGCACGCCCTGGGAGGCTCACGCGCCTGGAGTACGGGAATTGGGTATTTACAAGAAGAGTCCAGAGTATGGGAATTGGGTATTTACAAGAAAAGTCCAACAGAAGGATCTTGGAAGCTCTGCGGATGCTGGTCCAAGGGCTATTCCAGGTGGAAGAAAGCACAGGGAGGATGTGGCTGCATAGACAAACCCATGCAGACGGAGTCACTGCACAAAGAGCATGGCACGTTGAACCGTAAATCACGAGTGGAAAGAGCATGTGAGGACCAGCGTGGGGTCCTCCTCTCTCTAGCGGGTGATGCACCAGTGGAGGAAGCAGCCCCCAGCGGGGCCGGAGCCCGCCGGGCAGCAGGAGCTGGGGCGCGGGCAGGGGCCTGGGGCCAGCTCTGCCAACGCGGGGCGGGTGATGGTGCCAGCATCTCACGAGAGCCCGGCGTCAGCCGCAGGGGAGGGCTTGAGAGGCTGTGCAGAGGGCATGTGCTTCGGCAGCGGGTGCCCCGGCGGCACCTTTCCTTTATGGTTTCATGCTTGAGGGGAATACGGTGTTAAAAGAACCTGACGTTTTTAAACACGTTTGTATTTCAGTGTTGAATTTAACTGATCCAAGTGATTGGCAGTATATTATTAAATAGGAAATCAGTCTGTTGGGCACAAAGCGAGACCCCTGTTCCTGGCAGCGAAGGGTGCGCTGGGAGGAAACACGCTGCACAAAATGCAGCATTTTCTACAGCCTGAAATCATTCCCCTTCCCAGAGCCAGGAGGTCAGGAATTTACCTCCTGCCTGGTTTGCAGAGAGATCCCCGTGTTTCTGTCACATGGAGGAGGACAGATCAGAGGACGTTCAGCAGGAGCTCGGGAGACTGGTGACATGAGCCTTTTGAATAAAGCGTTTGCATATAGTAGTGTTGGAAACAGGTAGCCAGTAATTCGCACGCACGCACACCCACGCACTCGGCATCCTCAGCATCTCTCTAGCCTCTGGGAAAACAGCTGCCTTCCATTTCCAGCAATACAAGCCGTGCGACTTCAATGTTCCCCCCCATGAAAAGGAAGGAAAAAGATGATGCATGTGAGCATCCGGCATGATAGGAAGGACCGTGATGTCCCACCTACTTGTCTAGAAAGCTTGGCAAAATCATCCGATACAATTTTTGCTGTGACTTCTGTTGGGAAAATGAGGTAGGCCTTTAGCTTTTTGATGAAATAGCTTTCAGGACTCAATTGCAGCTCTTTAATTAGCTGTCCGGCACCGCTCATCCCTCTGCAAAAGGCTGTCACCAGCGGTGGTCTGCACACCAGGAGACCAGCGCTGCAGTGCCGCCAGTGTTTAGGTTAAGGCCTGGCATATGTGCAATACAGAGTTTCCTTCTCAGGAAGGGTTGATGGGAATAAAGAAAAGACACCTTCAGCATGTCCCTCAAATATCTGCTGATCTCTGGTGCCTCGCTTTGTGTTAGAAAATGGTTTGAAGTCGAGGTGTCGATAAAAGGAAAGCTTCATAAAACAATGCCAACAAAAATAAATGAAATCCTTTTATCTGATTCCTCGCCGGTCCCCCGAGGTTCATGAGACGTGGGGTGGGGGGACCGCAAGGTCATCCACAAAGAGTAAGCTGGAAAGGATTTTTTTTATATCTGCATGAGCAGCTAACTGGAGCATGCCACAGAGTGTTTACGGCAGGATTTTGGCTTCACAATGGATTAAAAGATTTTAAAATCCATCTGCAGAATATCTTGAACTTTGGCGTTGTTGCGTGCTCAAAATAACATTAGTCTTTTAATGTTTGATGCGCTGGGAGCCTTGAGGGGAATCAAAGGATTTTGAAATGGCGGGAGAAGGGGAGGGCGGCTTTTGGCATTAGCGGGGTCCTTTCTGAATCAGTGACACGGGACCCCCTGCCCGCTGCCCAGCAGAAACGCCGCTGCAAGCGCAGAAACCATCCGTGCGGAGCCAGTGCGAGAGGGCGGCTTGGGAGCTGTTGGGCTCAGCTCAAGCATCCGAGTCGCTCCGCAGCCTGCGTAGTGCAACCTGCCTGATACGGGCCGGGGTCTGGGCTGCAGAGTCGGGGCAGATCCCCCATCCCTTTCCCACAGCCGCCACCAGCTTTGCTTCTGCCTCAGCTGAAGCTCCTGCCGACTTCGTTTTATCTGGAGAAGCTGCTTTGTAAGGGAGATGTTGAGGCTGGGTCTGCAGTACAAGCAGAGGCTTTCGCGCTCTGTAAAAAAAGGCTCCCTTGAACATCCCAGAGCGTGATCTCATCCGGGAAGTCGTTTGCTGTGTTCAGAAGGGCTCTCCCTGTTGTTTGTGTTACGTTCGGTGATTGTCTGGTGTCCAAAGCACCTTTGCATGCAAGTGCCCCGTCCTCTTGCTTTGTTGCCCCTCTCGCAGAAGACGTTCTTTTCTGAATTTGGCAGCAGGGGATCTGGAAACGTGCAGAAAGAGGAACGGTGGCTTGGTGATTTGCAGTGTGGGCACAGGTATGGCTGAGTAGGCTAGGGAGATAGAGGAGACAAAGTATGCTGTGTCTCTGGATAGAGCTCTTGCTCCATCTTTTCGGGGGCTCGTGTGAATTTGGGAAGTCTCTTTTTAAACCCACGCTTAAGCCAATTTTCAGAATTATTCAGAAATATAATCAGAATTAGTTGCAAAGTCCCACAAATGCGTGGCTGCCTGGAAGAGTTAAGCAGTCAGTAAGAGTATGAGTTGGCAGCTTTCAAAGGCTTGGGGTCCTGCTGCCATTGGTACATCTTGCTGCGGCAGCTTGGGGCGTTCGGATGTGGGGGTGCCTGGTGCTGTCACCCGGACCCGCTCCGGGTGCCCTGGGACAAGCCGGCTTCTGCCGTCAGCTGCTGATGCCCTTCCCTCTCGCAGGCGGGGGGAGGGCAGAGGAGTATCTGCCAATACAAAGCCATGCATCTTGGCCTGTGACAAATCACTTTTTAATTGCCTCAAGGAAGAAATCCATTAGTCTTCCCCTTACGTGAGAATCATAGCAAAATTCTGCTAAACATGAGCAGATGATGCACTTCAAATAATGCAGGCGCTGCTGCTGGTTTCGGTTTACATCACTGCCCAGTTTGGAGCATTAATTTTCAATCCAACAAAATTGAACTGTCTGAGCCCCCTCCCACCCCTTCCAAGCAGATGCTGAAGAAAGCTCTGCTGACACAGGGAACAGTGTTACGGTGATGCATTAATGGTCAAAGAAATTTATCTTGTCTTAGTCCCCAGTTCCTTGGGGGGGGGAGGGGTGTTTGTTTTTTAAAGCAAATGGCAATTCTTTCTTTTCTTAGAAGTGCAACCAATAGGACCTGGAAGGTTTTGACCCTTCTGGAAGCAACGTCCCTTAGCTTTCCCACATCTCACGATTGCAGCAAACAGGCAGAAACCTCAGAGCATGTTGTTACGGCAAATTATTGCCCTGCCATCTTAATTTAAGCCTCGTTGCTACAAAAAAGGGTTCAGAAGCACCTCTGAGCTGTTGACAGCTGTGGCAATCACAGACTGCTTTTGCTGTGGCTGGTGGCCATTTCAGGCAGGTTTGTCACTATTTTTAGGTATCTTTTATAGGAAGAAATCCAGTTAATGGCAGAATCTGAATCTTACCAGTCCACAATGGTTTTTTCTCTCTGGGCTTTTCCCATTTGTGAGGATTCACTGCATCCTGGCACAAGTTTGGAGCAAGACAGTGAGAAGAAAATCCAGGATGTGGGACCACCTGTAAAACCAGCCTCTCTGTCTGCTTTTCTAGTGATAGCTGGTGATTTAGCAACTGACGTTCCCTTCCATCATGCTTCGTCTTTACGGCATCTGCTGTGGGTGAGAGACCTGGCAGGCGGGTGCCGGACGCGGGCATCCGACCTGCTGCCGATGCTCCCGCCGCCGATGCTCCCGCCGGGGTCAGAGCAGGAACAGCCTGGTCTGGAGCAGAGACCTGGTCTGTCCCCAGGGGTCCCTGCGGTGCAGGTTAAAGATGCAAAAAGGGTGAAAAATCTGGCTGGAACGCGTACAGAGCTGGAAGGAGGTGATCTGGAGCCTTGGTCACCGAGTGGCGTGATCTTGCTGTGTTCAAATGGTTGCCTAATCTCAGGTAGAACAGTAGCAATAAATATTACTTCCTACCGTATAATCAAGGCATAAAACGCAGGGAGGACCATTTTTCCAGACAAGGAATGCCATTGTTGAATGTTTGAGTGTAAAAAGCAAGACTAGAAGAGGTGGCTGCAATTGAAATTTGCTGTGTAGAAAAGGATCAGTGCTACAAGGAGGAATCTAGGGTCAACACAGGCGGTTTGCTAACCTGCTGCAACTTTTACTCTGTTGACTCTCTTACCTTATTTCTAAGTTCTTCTGTAGAAACAAATCTCTCACCGCTCGCGCATTTGCTCTGCTCTTATAAGGAATATGTATCTTTAAAATTGCAGATTAACATTATGTTAAAATTCATTATTATAGTGTGCGCAGGGAAATTATACTAATATAAACATTTATGATAGAGTGTAATTGTTCAAATTTCAGCAAGTAGTCCCAGTTTAGTACCCAACCTGTAACATGAAACACTTCTCTGGTCACAGTTCTTTCTTGCTTATGGGACCAATAAATTAATTCGCATTTGCAAGTTAAATAAATCCTTTGAATGTATTATTGATGCAAACAAATTAGGATTGGGGCTCTAGACAATACCTAATGAAGCTGACTCAACACAGCCTGTTCCCGCTGAAGGGTGCCAGGTTTCGGTGCAGGAAGATGGATGCCTGTTTCAACCCGTAATTATCCCGTGGCTTACGCTCGCTTTATACGTTCCTTGGCTAGGCACAAAGCTAAGGGCACCACGATAAGTAATTAATTACTGGGGATCCACTGGCAGCTATTAAAGCAAGCTTATGCTCAGCTGATAGTTTGTGAGTGTATCTGTGCTTTGATCTCCTTGTAGACTCAGGGTGTTGACTCTCTCAATTATTTTTTCTGGTAAATATTACTAATCAGAAGATCTTTTAGGAGAGGTTTGTACCTTTTCTGAAGATGGTTGCTTTTTTCAGCTGCAGACTCCAACTGGTGCTAAATAAACTTAGTTAAAAAGCCCTACTCTATACATCTGAATTATAAATAAAGTGCGCAGCATAGAAATAAATGCCAGCTGAAAGGCTGCAGCAGTGCGCGGTGGAAAGCACCTTTAACCTGCTGGAGAACGGAACATTTCCCTTTCCTGAGAAGAGAACCACCTGAGAGCAAAAGGTTACTCTCCTCTTATGCCGTTAAGGAAGGCATTCCCCGCTTCAGCCTTAATCCAGAAAGCAAATCAGATGCTTTACACTGTAGGGTGGGATGAAGCTGCTATGTATGCTTCAAAACTGCATCCATGGGCTGCAAGAGCCAACGATTTCCACACTGAAAATGAATGTTTGCGCTACTGTAAAATGGATTCGGCCCAAGTTAATAGGATCCTGTTTTCTCTCCAGGCATTTCTGGTCTGGGCTCGGTTCTCCGGGCTGCATATTCACGCACGCAGAACCTGCAAGCCTACTGCAGCTGCAGGGCAGGCGTTCCTCAGCCCCGTCCCATCAGCGCTGTGTTGTGGGCAGGGGCTCCAGCTGCAGGGCACGGGTTCGTAACCTGACTTGGAACAAGTCCCTTCATCTCCCTTTCCCTCGGATCTGGAGCTGCAGGAGATCGTAGTCTTTCCCTAAATTGTCTAGACACGGTTCGGTGTTTCGAGTCAGGTGGCGTAGGCGTAGAAGCACCTTGTTGTAGAGGTGTATGTACCTGGTGAGTATCGAGAGCCTGGTGGGTACTGTAGAATTTTATTTCAGCTGATGGGAGACAAGAGCAATACTATGGAGATCTTCTAAAACAAAGAGGCCAGACAGCCACCCTGAGCACCTTTCAGAGGTTTGTTTCTCCTCCTCAGGAGGGCAAGCACGATTCTGGTGGATAGCGCTTCTCTTTTCTAACGTAATTTAGAAACCAGTCTCCATGCCTGCGGATCAGTGCCCTCTTTAAGATACAGGGGGAAATTTGTACATGTACCTTTTTGACTCTCCCACTTTTAATTACCCTTTTTCAGCACCGTAATTCAGGTGTCTTGGAGAGATGACATCCCAAAGAGCATCCCTTGATGGGCCACAACAGTGGTGCTTCTAATTACAGGGTATGCTGCCGGAAAGTTCGTTAACCACAGAAAGACAGCAGCTTTATAGGGCAGGGAGGGATGGCGCTGGGTTGACGAGACCCCAGATGAAGCTCCATTCGCTGACTCTCCTCTGGCACAACATGGCAGATGATGTTGGTCATTCTTGTGTTCCTCTGAATTTGAGGCTACGCTGCTGGAAGCAGTACATTCTAGAAAAATGGGCATTTACTGGGTGGCTGCAGGGAGCCACATCTCTCTGGACCTGTCGGCAGGAGGGTGTCTCCATGGAAATAAATGCGGCGTAGGGGTCCAAGCAGCTATCGGGATGACCTCCAGAAGTGCCACCAGGGAAGACGAGTTAAGTGGGGCTGAGCTGGACTCCTGTGTCCTGGCGCCAGGAGAGAAAAATACAAGTTTGCTTTGAACACCTTGATCTAGAGTTTGGTGTTTCTCGGCTTTAATTCTCACTGGCAGCAACCTGAATTCATAGACCTACTTGCTGGTTCTCTCTTCTGTGCAGGTGGCAACCAACTGGCCAGTTGGCAATGAGTAATGCATTGGGTTAAAGGCTTCAGAGGGATAGTTACGTGGTCAGAGAGGTCACAGAAACTATTGTCAAGGCCTAAGCACCAAATGGAGCTATAGCAACTTGATTAATTGGCTAAATTAGAGAGGCTTTGACCTACCTCACAGAATTTTAATGAATTAGTTGATTAGTTACAGAAAGTTGTTTCACCACAGCAAAGCAAGGAAGGTCGTTGGTCTCCAGAAAATGACCTCCACTGGAAACTGCCACAGCGATGCTTTTGGGCAAACTGTTTTTCTCACTCTGGTGGAGTGAATGAGGTTTCCAGACCCTGTGCAAAGCATGACAGAAAGGAGTGTATTAAAACTCTGCAAATTCTGCAATGCACGGGACCTTGCGTTATTTTTCAGCATCCCAACGCCGGTCAGACTAGCTTGCTTGCTTATGGCTTGTGCGTTCCTATTTTCCACCCTTTTTCCCTTCTTTTTACCTCTTCATTTGCTGTGTTGATGTGTTTGAAGAACTTGCCGCCCTCCCTCCTGTTTTGCGCTAGCTCTGCGTTATATTCAGTAGGAAAGCTCGTTCTCCAGATGCTACTTGAAAATGACCTAAACAGATAATTTTTGACCATGAATTAAAATCTGATTATATCTCCAAAAATACCGTTATCAATAGCAGCCTTTTTTTAACAGAAAAATGTCATCTCTCTCATAGTCATTGTTGTTGGGCAGGAATTTATGAGTTGGGATGGGTAGAAGGGTTGGTATCATGGCCCTCAAACCTGATTTGATCAATAAAGCAAACTGCCTTAAGTGAAAATAGAACAGCAATTGTAAGCATGTTAGACAAATAAAGTAATTGCAATCTGTTGGACGTGAAATGAAAATCCTTGTTTCCTTATGAGTTATTAGAATATATTATTGATTACACAAAAAGCACAGATATTATTCATTTGTATTTTATTAATTTGTGATACGTTTAAGACCTGCTCTGTTGTGTATAAGGAAAATAAAAGAGTAGGTAGAGATTTCGTAAGTATGCATTGGTGATGCAGTCACAGTTTCATTCACAAATACCCTATAACACTGTTCCTGCCTAGGTTTAAAAGCTTGGTACCGATATGCACCACAGAACAATGCCGCAAATCTGCTTTTGGTTTGGCATACTGCA